>NC_134362.1:14139663-14217163 GCF_048569485.1 Anomaloglossus baeobatrachus | reverse complement strand
GATTTACAGTCTGGCTGTTTTCTGACTGACGGCCAAGGACTGCAAAAAAAAAGAAAATGCACGGATGGCTCGGAGCATCGTGCCTTAAAGGGAAATTAGTGGCGGATGGGATTACGACTGCTGAGTAAGATTATGGCGCTGGGATGATTAACAACATTGCAAAATGTGACAAAGGTGTGCGGCGGGCCGTGCATGTCACCGGAGATCTCGTGCCCATTGCTATTCTGGATCACCGCAGAATGATAAGGGGCAGATCACGACCCCCTGGTGCCAATATAGGGCCGAAGTGAACTGCCATCTTATAGCGGGCATGGCTTGACGCTGGCCACTATGTTTAATAGCGGCTCGCAGGGATTGGGACTTTGCTACAGGGGCCAGAAGGCTGCAGAGTGAGTGCTGACTGGTGGAGGGAGCGCTGACTGGTGGAGGGAGCGCAGACCAATGGAGGGAGTGCGGACCGGTGGAGGGAGTGCTGACCAATGGAGGGAGCGCTGACTGGTGGAGGGAGCGCAGACCAATGGAGGGAGTGCGGACCGGTGGAGGGAGTGCTGACCAATGGAGGGAGTGCGGACCGGTGGAGGGAGTGCTGACCAATGGAGGGAGCGCTGACTGGTGGAGGGAGCGCAGACCAATGGAGGGAGTGCGGACCGGTGGAGGGAGTGCTGACCAATAGAGGGAGTGGGGACCGGTGGAGGGAGGGCTGACCGGTGGAACGAGGACTTGACCGGTGGAGCGAGGGCTTACCGGTGGAGCGAGGACTGACCGGTGGAGCGAGGGCTGACCGGTGGAGCGAGTGGATGGGAATGAAAAATGCACACAATCAGAACTAGAGCGCTGCCGGTGGAATAAGCGGATAGAAAGGCAAAATGGACGCAGTCAGAACTATAAAGTGATACATTTGGACCTAATTAGACCAAATCGGGGCTTGTCGGGTCAGAATCCAGGGAGTGAAGTGGATGGAAATGAAAGAGTCCAAGGTGAAACCAGAATCGGCTCCAGGTTAATCCAAAAGCATGAGCAGGAAAAAGCCACCAGGACCCCAGACTGAAGGCTGATTGCTCCCCAGATTTGTTCTCAATGACCTGTGAACTGATCTGGAGAGAACATGTGCCACCCCCGCCCGGCGTATCTGCCAGTGCCGCCAAAATAAAAAGGCCTTACTGTTATTGCCTGCACAAAGCTGTATTACGGCTCTTACTGACGCTGCGGGGCCTCCTGTGCTGCTGCTGCCTCCAAAATTTTCATAGAATTGTCATATGGAGTTTTGCAACTATGGACTTCGCCGACTGTCATGGCGGCATTGCGCGCTGTTCAGATTCCAGATTCTGACACTCAGCCCAATGGCTTCTCTGGTGTCTGGGATCAACACAGGCAGACTCTGGCGTCGACCTGCTGTGTGCTCATTCATAGGCAGGCTAGCAAGAGTTAACCTCATGCTAGTCTGCTTGCTTATTTGGTCTCATGTGTTGGGGTCGGAGGCCTATCACATCTGCTCCCCTCCTATTTATGCTGGTTGAATCCTTCCACCCATGCCAGCTATAGATTATTCTATATTGGTCTGTGAGGTGTGGTGTTCCAGAATTACTGGTGAACGTTGTGCTCATTCCTTGGTGCGGTTATGGAGTTTACCCCTGTTGTTTTGTAGCTTCCTTCCTGCTCTTGTTTTCCTCCTGAATCTCTTATTGTCTTTACCTTTGTGTGTGCTGTGTGACAGAGTTTTGGTTTTCCCCTTGTCTGTCTTTATCTGTGGATTTCATTACACTCTTATCCCGAAAGGGGAAAGGGGAATCTGTTAAGGACCTGGGTCAGGAGGTGACTCCGGCACCTCCACCATTAGGAGTATCCCTGAGGTTAGGGATAGTAAAGGACCCCCTAGATTGAAGGACAGCCTAGAAGCCCTGGTCCCTTGCAATCCTATCGTGACAAGAATCGTGAGAAAATGAATTGTTTTGTCCCATCCAATGGTGTATTATAGAGGTATTCTTCCCTCCATCAATATGACATCTGACAGTGACACTATATGGCGGCACACAAGGAGGACCGTAATGATAATGAGACCCCAGGAAACGAGAGTGATGGGAAGAAATGAGAGTGATGGGAAGAAATGAGAGTGAAGGGAAGAAACGAGAGTGATGGGAAGAAATGAGAGTGAAGGGAAGAAACGAGAGTGATGGGAAGAAATGAGAGTGATGGGAAGAAATGAGAGTGAAGGGAAGAAACGAGAGTGATGGGAAGAAATGAGAGTGATGGGAAGAAATGAGAGTGAAGGGAAGAAACGAGAGTGATGGGAAGAAATGAGAGTGATGGGAAGAAACGAGAGTGATGGGAGGAAATGAGAGTGAAGGGAAGAAATGAGAGTGATGGGAAGAAATGAGAGTGAAGGGAAGAAACGAGAGTGATGGGAAGAAATGAGAGTGATGGGAAGTTGTCCAATAATTTAAATAAATAAATAATAAATAAATCTTTATTTTTATATAGCGCTAACATATTCCGCAGCGCTTCACATACATCAGGAACACTGTCCCCATTAGGGCTCACAATCTAAATTCCCTATCTGTATGTCTTTGGAGTGTGGGAGGAAACCCACGCAAACACGGGGAGAACATACAAACTCCTTGCAGATGTTGTCCTTGGTGGGATTCGAACCCAGGACCCCAGCGCTGCAAGACTGCAGTGCTAACCACTGAGCCACCACAAGACTGCAGTGCTAACCACTGAGCCACCACCAGACTGCAATGCTAACCACTGAGCCACCACAAGACTGCAGTGCTAACCACTGAGCCACCGTGTCGTAATTGTCACCGCTCCTTTCATGATTGCATTGGCGGATTGTAAAGCACCATATTATGTATTTTTTGCCCCCCCCATGGAGCCTCGAGCTGTGTTCTCATTACTGCGGTGGGTTTTGGAGGTGTCGGTTGGGGTAAAGGTTGATGTTTCGGTGTCTGTGCCGCGTGCTCGCTTTATATGGATGGATTTCTGCTCAGAACGAGCGGCGATCAATGATAAAGTCCATTATTTCAGGCCCTTAACGTCGGCCGATACAAAGTGTTCATTTGTTTGCTCAGGAAATGTTCCTTTGTATGGAGTTATGATGCGGTTGCAGAGTTTCACTTTTCTGGAGATCACTGATGTGTGAAGCAGGTTCATTGTCCTTGATGAACCCGGATGTGTAAATGTGTCGGGATACGTCGTGCTCATCTGATCCCAAGCCAAAGAATTTGGCTCCGTGACAGCAAAAACTCAGGAGTTTGCAAAGTTACTTGCAATGATTTTACCGGCAATTATAGGCAACGCCGTGGAGGCCTCGTCCCCCAAATCACTGATAGACGCTTCATTTCTGAGACCTCATCTTAATTTGAAAAACGGAAAGACGCGTCTATATCCTGAGACTAGATGTGAATAGATGCAAAATATCATCTTATCACGTCCGTCAGTAAATGATTCCCCATCCAGCTCCATCCTGCCCGGAGCATGGGTACTCTGTCTGTCAGCTCACTGATATAAAATATAAAGTATTTACAATGTGATACGTATGCTCACAACAGACATGGATATAATCATATGTATGCTCACATGGACATGGATATAGTCATACGTATGCTCACAACAGACATGGATATAGTCACACGTATGCTCACAACAGACATGGATATAGTCATACGTATGCTCACAACAGACATGGATATAGTCATATGTATGCTCACAACAGACATGGATATAGTCATACGTATGCTCACAACAGACATGGATATAGTCATACGTATGCTCACAACAGACATGGATATAGTCATACGTATGCTCACAACAGACATGGATATAGTCATATGTATGCTCACAACAGACATGGATATAGTCATACGTATGCTCACAACAGACATGGATATAGTCATATGTATGCTCACAACAGACATGGATATAGTCATACGTATGCTCACAACAGACATGGATATAGTCATATGTATGCTCACAACAGACATGGATATAGTCATACGTATGCTCACAACAGACATGGATATAGTCATATGTATGCTCACAACAGACATGGATATAGTCATACGTATGCTCACAACAGACATGGATATAGTTATATGTATGCTCACAACAGACATGGATATAGTCATATGTATGCTCACAACAGACATGGATATAGTCATACGTATGCTCACAACAGACATGGATATAGTCATATGTATGCTCACAACAGACATGGATATAGTCATACGTATGCTCACAACAGACATGGATATAGTCATATGTATGCTCACAACAGACATGGATATAGTCATACGTATGCTCACAACAGACATGGATATAGTCATATGTATGCTCACAACAGACATGGATATAGTCATACGTATGCTCACAACAGACATGGATATAGTCATACGTATGCTCACAACAGACATGGATATAGTCATATGTATGCTCACAACAGACATGGATATAGTCATATGTATGCTCACAACAGACATGGATATAGTCATACGTATGCTCACAACAGACATGGATATAGTCATACGTATGCTCACAACAGACATGGATATAGTCATATGTATGCTCACAACAGACATGGATATAGCCATACGTATGCTCACAACAGACATGGATATAGTCATACGTATGCTCACAACAGACATGGATATAGTCATATGTATGCTCACAACAGACATGGATATAGTCATACGTATGCTCACAACAGACATGGATATAGTCATACGTATGCTCACAACAGACATGGATATAGTCATACGTATGCTCACAACAGACATGGATATAGTCATATGTATGCTCACAACAGACATGGATATAGTCATACGTATGCTCACAACAGACATGGATATAGTCATACGTATGCTCACAACAGACATGGATATAGTCATATGTATGCTCACAACAGACATGGATATAGTCATACGTATGCTCACAACAGACATGGATATAGTCATACGTATGCTCACAACAGACATGGATATAGTCATACGTATGCTCACTGCATGCATGGATATAGTCATACGTATGCTCACAACAGACATGGATTTAGTTATACGTATGCTCACAACAGACATGGATATAGTTATACGTATGCTCACAACAGACATGGATATAGTCATACGTATGCTCACAACAGACATGGATATAGTCATACGTATGCTCACAACAGACATGGATATAGTCATACGTATGCTCACAACAGACATGGATATAGTCATATGTATGCTCACAACAGACATGGATATAGTCATATGTATGCTCACAACAGACATGGATATAGTCATATGTATGCTCACAACAGACATGGATATAGTCATACGTATGCTCACAACAGACATGGATTTAGTTATACGCATGCTCACAACAGACATGGATATAGTTTTACGTATGCTCACAACAGACATGGATATAGTCATACGTATGCTCACAACAGACATGGATATAGTCATACGTATGCTCACAACAGACATGGGTATAGTCATACGTATGCTCACTGCATGCATGGATATAGTCATACGTATGCTCACAACAGACATGGATTTAGTTATACGTATGCTCACAACAGACATGGATATAGTCATACATATGCTCACAACAGACATGGATATAGTCATACATATGCTCACAACAGACATGGATATAGTCATACGTATGCTCACAACATACATGGATATAGTCATACGTATGCTCACAACAGACATGGATATAGTCATACGTATGCTCACAACAGACATGGATATAGTCATACGTATGCTCAACACAGACATGGATATAGTCATACGTATGCTCACAACAGACATGGATATAGCCATACGTATGCTCACAACAGACATGGATATAGTCATACGTATGCTCACAACAGACATGGATATAGTCATACGTATGCTCACAACAGACATGGATATAGTCATACGTATGCTCACAACAGACATGGATATAGTCATATGTATGCTCACAACAGACATGGATATAGTCATATGTATGCTCACAACAGACATGGATATAGTCATATGTATGCTCACAACAGACATGGATATAGTCATATGTATGCTCACAACAGACATGGATATAGTCATACGTATGCTCACAACAGACATGGATATAGTCATACGTATGCTCACAACAGACATGGATATAGTCATACGTATGCTCACAACAGACATGGATATAGTCATACGTATGCTCACAACAGACATGGATATAGTCATACGTATGCTCACAACAGACATGGATATAGTCATATGTATGCTCACAACAGACATGGATATAGTCATATGTATGCTCACAACAGACATGGATATAGTCATACGTATGCTCACAACAGACATGGATATATTCATATGTATGCTCACAACAGACATGGATATAGTCATACGTATGCTCACAACAGACATGGATATAGTCATACGTATGCTCACAACAGACATGGATATAGTCATACGTATGCTCACAACAGACATGGATATAGTCATATGTATGCTCACAACAGACATGGATATAGTCATATGTATGCTCACAACAGACATGGATATAGTCATACGTATGCTCACAACAGACATGGATATAGTCATATGTATGCTCACAACAGACATGGATATAGTCATATGTATGCTCACAACAGACATGGATATAGTCATATGTATGCTCACAACAGACATGGATATAGTCATACGTATGCTCACAACAGACATGGATATAGTCATATGTATGCTCACAACAGACATGGATATAGTCATATGTATGCTCACAACAGACATGGATATAGTCATACGTATGCTCACAACAGACATGGATATAGTCATATGTATGCTCACAACAGACATGGATATAGTCATACGTATGCTCACAACAGACATGGATATAGTCATACGTATGCTCACAACAGACATGGATATAGTCATACGTATGCTCACAACAGACATGGATATAGTCATACGTATGCTCACTGCATGCATGGATATAGTCATACGTATGCTCACAACAGACATGGATTTAGTTATACGTATGCTCACAACAGACATGGATATAGTCATACATATGCTCACAACAGACATGGATATAGTCATACATATGCTCACAACAGACATGGATATAGTCATACGTATGCTCACAACATACATGGATATAGTCATACGTATGCTCACAACAGACATGGATATAGTCATACGTATGCTCACAACAGACATGGATATAGTCATACGTATGCTCACAACAGACATGTATATAGTCATACGTATGCTCACAACAGACATGGATATAGCCATATGTATGCTCACAACATACATGGATATAGTCATACGAATGCTCACAACAGACATGGATTTAGTTATACGCATGCTCACAACAGACATGGATATAGTTTTACGTATGCTCACAACAGACATGGATATAGTCATACGTATGCTCACAACAGACATGGATATAGTCATACGTATGCTCACAACAGACATGGGTATAGTCATACGTATGCTCACTGCATGCATGGATATAGTCATACGTATGCTCACAACAGACATGGATTTAGTTATACGTATGCTCACAACAGACATGGATATAGTCATACATATGCTCACAACAGACATGGATATAGTCATACATATGCTCACAACAGACATGGATATAGTCATACGTATGCTCACAACATACATGGATATAGTCATACGTATGCTCACAACAGACATGGATATAGTCATACGTATGCTCACAACAGACATGGATATAGTCATACGTATGCTCACAACAGACATGGATATAGTCATACGTATGCTCACAACAGACATGGATATAGCCATATGTATGCTCACAACAGACATGGATATAGTCATACGTATGCTCACAACAGACATGGATATAGTCATACGTATGCTCACAACAGACATGGATATAGTCATACGTATGCTCACAACAGACATGGATATAGTCATATGTATGCTCACAACAGACATGGATATAGTCATATGTATGCTCACAACAGACATGGATATAGTCATATGTATGCTCACAACAGACATGGATATAGTCATATGTATGCTCACAACAGACATGGATATAGTCATACGTATGCTCACAACAGACATGGATATAGTCATACGTATGCTCACAACAGACATGGATATAGTCATACGTATGCTCACAACAGACATGGATATAGTCATACGTATGCTCACAACAGACATGGATATAGCCATATGTATGCTCACAACAGACATGGATATAGTCATACGTATGCTCACAACAGACATGGATATAGTCATACGTATGCTCACAACAGACATGGATATAGTCATACGTATGCTCACAACAGACATGGATATAGTCATACGTATGCTCACAACAGACATGGATATAGTCATATGTATGCTCACAACAGACATGGATATAGTCATATGTATGCTCACAACAGACATGGATATAGTCATATGTATGCTCACAACAGACATGGATATAGTCATACGTATGCTCACAACAGACATGGATATAGTCATACGTATGCTCACAACAGACATGGATATAGTCATACGTATGCTCACAACAGACATGGATATAGTCATACGTATGCTCACAACAGACATGGATATAGTCATACGTATGCTCACAACAGACATGGATATAGTCATACGTATGCTCACAACAGACATGGATATAGTCATATGTATGCTCACAACAGACATGGATATAGTCATATGTATGCTCACAACAGACATGGATATAGTCATATGTATGCTCACAACAGACATGGATATAGTCATATGTATGCTCACAACAGACATGGATATAGTCATACGTATGCTCACAACAGACATGGATATAGTCATATGTATGCTCACAACAGACATGGATATAGTCATATGTATGCTCACAACAGACATGGATATAGTCATACGTATGCTCACAACAGACATGGATATAGTCATATGTATGCTCACAACAGACATGGATATAGTCATACGTATGCTCACAACAGACATGGATATAGTCATACGTATGCTCACAACAGACATGGATATAGTCATACGTATGCTCACAACAGACATGGATATAGTCATACGTATGCTCACTGCATGCATGGATATAGTCATACGTATGCTCACAACAGACATGGATTTAGTTATACGTATGCTCACAACAGACATGGATATAGTCATACATATGCTCACAACAGACATGGATATAGTCATACATATGCTCACAACAGACATGGATATAGTCATACGTATGCTCACAACAGACATGGATATAGTCATACGTATGCTCACAACAGACATGGATATAGTCATACGTATGCTCACAACAGACATGGATATAGTCATACGTATGCTCACAACAGACATGTATATAGTCATACGTATGCTCACAACAGACATGGATATAGCCATATGTATGCTCACAACATACATGGATATAGTTATACGTATGCTCACAACAGACATGGATATAGTCATATGTATGCTCACAACAGACATGGATATAGTCATACGTATGCTCACAACAGACATGGATATAGTCATATGTATGCTCACAACAGACATGGATATAGTCATACGTATGCTCACTGCATGCATGGATATAGTCATACGTATGCTCACAACAGACATGGATTTAGTTATTCGTATGCTCACAACAGACATGGATATAGTTATACGTATGCTCACAACAGACATGAATATAGTCATACGTATGCTCACAACAGACATGGATATAGTCATACGTATGCTCACAACAGACATGGATATAGTCATACGTATGCTCACAACAGACATGGATATAGTCATACGTATGCTCACAACAGACATGGATATAGTTATACGTATGCTCACAACAGACATGGATATAGTTATACGTATGCTCACAACAGACATGGATATAGTCATACGTATGCTCACAACAGACATGAATATAGTCATACGTATGCTCACAACAGACATGGATATAGTCATACGTATGCTCACAACAGACATGGATATAGTCATATGTATGCTCACAACAGACATGGATATAGTCATATGTATGCTCACAACAGACATGGATATAGTCATATGTATGCTCACAACAGACATGGATATAGTCATACGTATGCTCACAACAGACATGGATATAGTCATACGTATGCTCACAACAGACATGGATATAGTTATACGTATGCTCACAACAGACATGGATATAGTCATACGTATGCTCACAACAGACATGGATATAGTCATACGTATGCTCACAACAGACATGGATATAGTCATACGTATGCTCACAACAGACATGGATATAGTCATACGTATGCTCACTGCATGCATGGATATAGTCATACGTATGCTCACAACAGACATGGTTTTAGTTATACGTATGCTCACAACAGACATGGATATAGTCATACATATGCTCACAACAGACATGGATACAGTCATACATATGCTCACAACAGACATGGATATAGTCATATGTATGCTCACAACATACATGGATATAGTCATACGTATGCTCACAACAGACATGGATATAGTCATACGTATGCTCACAACAGACATGGATATAGTCATACGTATGCTCACAACAGACATGGATATAGTCATACGTATGCTCACAACAGACATGGATATAGCCATATGTATGCTCACAACAGACATGGATATAGTCATACGTATGCTCACAACAGACATGGATATAGTCATATGTATGCTCACAACAGACATGGATATAGTCATATGTATGCTCACAACAGACATGGATATAGTCATACGTATGCTCACAACAGACATGGATATAGTTATACGTATGTTCACAACAGACATGGATATAGTCATACGTATGCTCACAACAGACATGGATATAGTCATACGTATGCTCACAACAGACATGGATATAGTCATACGTATGCTCACAACAGACATGGATATAGTTATACGTATGCTCACTGCATGCATGGATATAGTCATACGTATGCTCACAACAGACATGGTTTTAGTTATACGTATGCTCACAACAGACATGGATATAGTCATACATATGCTCACAACAGACATGGATACAGTCATACATATGCTCACAACAGACATGGATATAGTCGTATGCTCACAACATACATGGATATAGTCATACGTATGCTCACAACAGACATGGATATAGTCATACGTATGCTCACAACAGACATGGATATAGTCATACGTATGCTCACAACAGACATGGATATAGTCATACGTATGCTCACAACAGACATGGATATAGCCATACGTATGCTCACAACAGACATGGATATAGTTATACGTATGCTCACAACAGACATGGATATAGTCATACGTATGCTCACAACAGACATGGATATAGTCATACGTATGCTCACAACAGACATGGATATAGCCATATGTATGCTCACAACAGACATGGATATAGTCATACGTATGCTCACTGCATGCATGGATATAGTCATACGTATGCTCACAACAGACATGGATTTAGTCATACGTATGCTCACAACAGTCATGGATTTAGTCATACGTATGCTCACAACAGACATGGATATAGTCATATGTATGCTCACAACAGACATGGATATAGTCATACGTATGCTCACAACAGACATGGATATAGTCATACGTATGCTCACAACAGACATGGATGTAATCATACGTATGCTCACAACAGACATGGATATAGTCATATGTATGCTCACAACAGACATGGATATAGTCATACGTATGCTCACAACAGACATGGATATAGTCATATGTATGCTCACAACAGACATGGATATAGTCATACGTATGCTCACAACAGACATGGATATAGTCATACGTATGCTCACAACAGACATGGATGTAGTCATACGTATGCCCACAACAGACATGGATATTGTCATATGTATGCTCACAACAGACATGGATATAGTCATACGTATGCTCACAACAGACATGGATATAGTCATACGTATGCTCACAACAGACATGGATGTAGTCATACGTATGCTCACAACAGACCTGGATATAGTCATATGTATGCTCACAACAGACATGGATATAGTCATACATATGCTCACAACAGACATGGATATAGTCATACGTATGCTCACTGCATGCATGGATATAGTCATACGTATGCTCACAACAGACATGGATTTAGTTATACGTATGCTCACAACAGACATGGATATAGTTATACGTATGCTCACAACAGACATGGATATAGTCATACGTATGCTCACAACAGACATGGATATAGTCATACGTATGCTCACAACAGAGATGGATATAGTCATACGTATGCTCACAACAGACATGGATATAGTCATACGTATGCTCACTGCATGCATGGATATAGTCATACGTATGCTCACAACAGACATGGATAAAGTCATACGTATGCTCACAACAGACATGGATTTAGTTATACGTATGCTCACAACAGACATGGATATAGTCATACATATGCTCACAACAGACATGGATATAGTCATACATATGCTCACAACAGACATGGATATAGTCATATGTATGCTCACAACATACATGGATATAGTCATACGTATGCTCACAACAGACATGGATATAGTCATACGTATGCTCACAACAGACATGGATATAGTCATATGTATGCTCACAACAGACATGGATATAGTCATACGTATGCTCACAACAGACATGGATATAGCCATATGTATGCTCACAACATACATGGATATAGTCATACGTATGCTCACAACAGACATGGATATAGTTATACGTATGCTCACAACAGACATGGATATAGTCATACGTATGCTCACAACAGACATGGATATAGCCATATGTATGCTCACAACAGACATGGATATAGTCATACGTATGCTCACTGCATGCATGGATATAGTCATACGAATGTTCACAACAGACATGGATTTAGTCATACGTATGCTCACAACAGACATGGATTTAGTCATACGTATGCTCACATCAGACATGGATATAGTCATATGTATGCTCACAACAGACATGGATATAGTCATACGTATGCTCACTGCATGCATGGATATAGTCATACGTATGCTCACAACAGACATGGATATAGTCATACGTATGCTCACAACAGACATGGATAAAGTTATACGTATGCTCCCAACAGACATGGATTTAGTTATACGTATGCTCACAACAGACATGGATATAGTCATACATATGCTCACAACAGACATGGATATAGTCATACATATGCTCACAACAGACATGGATATAGTCATATGTATGCTCACAACATACATGGATATAGTCATACGTATGCTCACAACAGACATGGATATAGTCATACGTATGCTCACAACAGACATGGATATAGTCATACGTATGCTCACAACAGACATGGATATAGTCATATGTATGCTCACAACAGACATGGATATAGTCATACGTATGCTCACAACAGACATGGATATAGTCATACGTATGCTCACAACAGACATGGATTTAGTCATACGTATGCTCACAACAGACATGGATTTAGTCATACGTATGCTCACATCAGACATGGATAAAGTCATATGTATGCTCACAACAGACATGGATTTAGTCATACGTATGCTCACAACAGACATGGATATAGTCATACATATGCTCACAACAGACATGGATATAGTCATACGTATGCTCACAACAGACATGGATATAGTCATATGTATGCTCACAACATACATGGATATAGTCATACGTATGCTCACAACAGACATGGATATAGTCATACGTATGCTCACAACAGACATGGATATAGTCATACGTATGCTCACAACAGACATGGATATAGCCATATGTATGCTCACAACAGACATGGATATAGTCATACGTATGCTCACTGCATGCATGGATATAGTCATACGTATGCTCACAACAGACATGGATTTAGTCATACGTATGCTCACAACAGACATGGATTCAGTCATACGTATGCTCACTGCATGCATGGATATAGTAATACGTATGCTCACAACAGACATGGATTTAGTCATACGTATGCTCACAACAGACATGGATTTAGTCATACGTATGCTCACAACAGACATGGATATAGTCATATGTATGCTCACAACAGACATGGATAAAGTCATACGTATGCTCACAACAGACATGGATATAGTCATATGTATGCTCACTACAGACATGGTTGCTCTCACACACATGCGCATAACACAAATAGAAAACTCACCCAGTGGTTAATCAGGTATAAAGCCAATGTTACAGCACGCACAGTTACACTGCATAATACGTGTATATATATATATATATATATATATATATATATATATATCTATATATATAATTGCCTTATTCTGTCTGTCTGTCTGTCTGTCTGTCTTGCTCCAAAATTGTGTCCTTACGGTGACACAAAGCTGATTGGCCGCTGGGCTCGCCATGGCCCCGCCCTCCGCACGGATTGGCCGCTCGCCTTGCCTCGGTTCCGCCCCCCCCACGGATTGGTCGCTCGCCTCGGCCTGGCCCCGCCCTCCGCATGGATTGGCCACTCGCCCCGACCCTCCGCACGCATCGCCAGACATAACCTTGCGATGCTGGGATCTTGACGGAGCCGGTGAACGCTGGTAACCATTATACACATCGGGTAACTAAGGTCCCTTGGTTACCCGATGTGTATCATAGTTACCAGCGTACACCGGCTCCCGGTACACATGTGCAGGGAGCCGGCATTATACTCCTCTCCCCCCAGGACTACTCCTCCTATTATAGTCCTCCTATTATACTCCTCTCTGAGTATAATAGGAGAACTATTATAGCATGGGGGATGGAGCACGATGGGGGGTGCGCAGCATGGGGGATGTAGCACGATGGGGGGTGCGCAGCATGGGGGATGGAGCACGATGGGGAGTGCGGAGCATGGAGGATGGAGCACGATGGGGAGTGCGCAGCATGGGGGATGGAGCACGATAGTGAGTGCGCAGCATGGGGGATGGAGCACGATGGGGGGTGCGCAGCATCGGGGATGGAGCACGATGGGGAATGCGCAGCATAGGGGATGGAGCACGATGGGGGGTGGGCAGCATGGGGGATGGAGCACGATGGGGGGTGCGCAGCATGGGGGATGGGGCACGATGGGGGGTGCGCAGCATGGGGGATGGGGCACGATGGGAGGTGCACACCTCCCCCCAATACACACACACAACACACCACACACACACTGGGAACTACAAACACCGCCATACACAGACACCCACACACACAGACAACGCCACACACACACAACACCCAACACACAAACACCGCGGCATACATAAATATACGCACATACCGCACAACACACACATTGCACAAAACATACCTCCCCCCAAAACACACCACACCCACACAAACCGCGCAACACACAACGCTACAGACACACAGCGCTCCACAAACAACGCAACACACGCAACACACATACAACACCGCTCTCACCCCCCGCCACACCCAGACCATGTACAGCGCCCTACACAAACACTTGGTAACTACACACAACAACATCTATATATATATATATATATATAACAAAAATCATACATGAACTACACAATACGTAATTTCTAGAATACCCGATGCGTAGAATCCGGCCACCTTCTAGTATATATATAATGTGGATGACAATGTCTCTGTCCCACCAGGCTCACACATGATATCACCCTGGAGGAGTTTGAAGATGAAGATTTATCCGAGATTACAGAGATCACCGATGAATGTGGAATCAGTTTGCACTGTAATGACAGCCGGCACCGCAAGGTGAGTACTGCGAGGACGAGCGCTGCACAGATATACGGACGTCCAGTATATACCTATGTGCATGGATTTGCCTGCAAAGTGATTGTTTTGATACTTGGCTCTGAATGTAAAGAAGAACTTTCCATTTGTTGACAATGAGCTGAGGATGGTGAAAAGTGTCAGGAGAACGAGAAAGATTCCAAACTGTTATAAAAGCTTTATTCCATTACATAATAATAATAATAATATTATTTGTGCTAAATTTAGAGGGTTTGTCTGTGAAGTGAATTGTCTGTGACTTATTTCCTCCAAATCCAATGCTTTCTATTGTGCCTATTGGGCTGTAAACTGGGGTGCTTTATGCTTTGTGCCAATGATGAGTTTTTGGTGAGTTTTTGACTCTGAAAATCCTCTGCATCAAAAATGTAGCGTCCTAACGTTCCAGCAAAGTCCATGGGTTTATAGAAATCTCCGGCCCACCGCGCTCTTTTATTACTCAGTGTGAACTGACCCGAGGTGCGAGTGACAAATCCACAACATGTCAATTTCTCTTGTGGATACGCTGAGTTTTCTGTGCAGATTTTCCCCACAGACTCGCATTAGATGGGGAAAATCCACAGGTAAAAATGCATGTGTTTTTTAGTGCTTTTCCGCCAAAGAAACTCATCAAAAAAACGCATGTAATCCGCACATGAAGATTTGTCAAAGACAAATACTAGAAAGTATCAAAAACAAAGCAGCTTAACTTAACACACGACACACCAGAAAGAGACAAAAACTGCAGCATAAAAAACAAGATAAAGACATATGTACCTTATTTTTCAGATTATAAGATGCACTTTTCCTCCCAAAAATGTGGAAGGAAAATGAGGGGTGCGTCTTATAATGCGAATGTAGCTTATCGGGGGGTGGAGAAGGGTGGCAGGGGCGATGCTGCAGGCACTGTGCTGGGGCTGCGGGGGGTGACGAAGGGGCCATCCTGAAAATTTTGGCGATGTGGGGTTCAAATAATGGCGCCTGGAGTCAGCGCATGCGCTGATAAGATCTTGAGCCAAAAGCTCTATCTGCGCATGTGCCGCCTCCGAGAAATGGACTTAAGGAAAATGGTGCCCGGAGGTGGCGCATGCGTAGATGAGATATCAGCTTGTCATTGAGCCAATAGCTCAAACTGCGCATGCGCCGACTCTGGGCGCCATTTTTTTTTAGCCCGCACCGCCGTCTGTTTCTACCTTACAACACAAGCAGTGAGCATCTGGGACACGCGCGGGACCGCCCGCAGCATCGCCCCTGCCTCCTGCGACCCCACTCCTCCACCGCTACTCTGTAAGACACCACCAAATTATAAGACAGACGCCCTTTTTTTTCTGTCTAAATTTGGGGTGAGTCTTATAAACTGAAAAATACTGTAACCTAATTTACGTAACAGGTGCAAAAATTCAGCAACATCAAAAACTCCCCAAAAGCTGATCCTGGGAACGTAGCATTAATGAAAGGAGTGATTTAAAATGGACATTCCCTTTAAATGGAAAGTAGAGAACAGTATTAAACAGGGAGGACCAAAGATAGTGCGAGGAATACAAAGTACAAGTCACAGCCGAGGACCCTAATCATAAATGTGCAGACGCTACGAGACCTTCTGACATTTTGGAAGCAGAAATTACCCGATGGTTTCTTACCATCAGGAGGTTAAGATTTATTTAGAAGAGGAAAGAATTTGCTCAAATGTTAAAGGTGGACCCCCGTCCAGGCCCCAAGTGCAGACCCCAGTGTTACATTCTGCAGAGTCAGACCATGCATTTACCCTGAGGCCCAGAAGCAGGTCATACGCCATTTTCTATGAAATAGTGTGAGATATCGGCTCCGGCGTCAGGCAAGATTCCTGGTAATCCTGCTCCAGAATCAGCTGCCAAAATGTCCGGATTTTTCACATTTTATTTCCTTATCCCTTTAAAGGCGACATAACATAGAGATGATCCAATCATCAGACTTTGCCCCCGAGGCTCCGCCATCTCTGGATCAGGGGGTTGTTAATATTCCCCTCTTTTTGGTGCCTTTCTTTCCCTTCATTACATATGCCATGTGTATGGTTCTGCAGGGAGCCGGCAGATGTCACCGGATTTTCTGTGGCTATCGTGTGTCGCTGCCAGTAGCCGTCAGCGGAGCCAAGATGAGGCTAATGGGACGGCAGACGGGTGGGGACCAGCCTTACCCTCAGTGGTGCAGACACTTCTGGGGGGTTCGGGAGTTGCCCCCTGGTACTTTTCCTGCCACGATCATTGCTAACAAATGTGAAGTTACACATCGTTCTACCACCATATTTTATTTATTTAGCTTATTTATTTCCATACTTGCTGTAAGCGACTGTTCGCCTTCCTGTAAAGCCCCATATATATACAGTGCCTACAAGTAGTCTTCAACCCCCTGCAGATTTATAATATATACAGTGCCTACAAGTAGTCTTCAACCCCCTGCAGATTTATAATATATACAGTGCCTACAAGTAGTCTTCAACCCCCTGCAGATTTATAATATATACAGTGCCTACAAGTAGTCTTCAACCCCCTGCAGATTTATAATATATACAGTGCCTACAAGTAGTCTTCAACCCCCTGCAGATTTATAATATATACAGTGCCTACAAGTAGTCTTCAACCCCCTGCAGATTTATAATATATACAGTGCCTACAAGTAGTCTTCAACCCCCTGCAGATTTACAATATATACAGTGCCTACAAGTAGTCTTCAACCCCCTGCAGATTTATAATATATACAGTGCCTACAAGTAGTCTTCAACCCCCTGCAGATTTATAATATATACAGTGCCTACAAGTAGTCTTCAACCCCCTGCAGATTTATAATATATACAGTGCCTACAAGTAGTCTTCAACCCCCTGCAGATTTATAATATATACAGTGCCTACAAGTAGTCTTCAACCCCCTGCAGATTTATAATATATACAGTGCCTACAAGTAGTCTTCAACCCCCTGCAGATTTATAATATATACAGTGCCTACAAGTAGTCTTCAACCCCCTGCAGATTTATAATATATACAGTGCCTACAAGTAGTCTTCAACCCCCTGCAGATTTATAATATATACAGTGCCTACAAGTAGTCTTCAACCCCCTGCAGATTTATAATATATACAGTGCCTACAAGTAGTCTTCAACCCCCTGCAGATTTATAATATATACAGTGCCTACAAGTAGTCTTCAACCCCCTGCAGATTTACAATATATACAGTGCCTACAAGTAGTCTTCAACCCCCTGCAGATTTATAATATATACAGTGCCTACAAGTAGTCTTCAACCCCCTGCAGATTTATAATATATACAGTGCCTACAAGTAGTCTTCAACCCCCTGCAGATTTATAATATATACAGTGCCTACAAGTAGTCTTCAACCCCCTGCAGATTTATAATATATACAGTGCCTACAAGTAGTCTTCAACCCCCTGCAGATTTATAATATATACAGTGCCTACAAGTAGTCTTCAACCCCCTGCAGATTTATAATATATACAGTGCCTACAAGTAGTCTTCAACTCCCTGCAGATTTATAATATATACAGTGCCTACAAGTAGTCTTCAACCCCCTGCAGATTTATAATATATACAGTGCCTACAAGTAGTCTTCAACCCCCTGCAGATTTATAAGATATACAGTGCCTACAAGTAGTCTTCAACCCCCTGCAGATTTATAATATATACAGTGCCTACAAGTAGTCTTCAACCCCCTGCAGATTTAGCAGGTTTGATAAGATGCAAATAAGTTAGAGGCTGCAAACTTCAAACAAGAGCAGGATTTATTAACAGATGCATAAATCTTACAAACCAACAAGTTTTGTTGCTCAGTTAAATTTTAATAAACTTTCAACATAAAAGTGTGGGTCAATTATTATTCAACCCCTAGGTTTAATATTTTGTGGAATAACCCTTGTTTGCAATTACAGCTAATAATCGTCTTTTATAAGACCTGATCAGGCCGGCACAGGTCTCTGGAGTTATCTTGGCCCACTCCTCCATGCAGATCTTCTCCAAGTTATCTAGGTTCTTTGGGTGTGTCATGTGGACTTTAATCTTGAGCTCCTTCCACAAGTTTTCAATTGGGTTAAGGTCAGGAGACTGACTAGACCACTGCAACACCTTGATTTTTTTCCCTCTTGAACCAGGCCTTGGTTTTCTTGGCTGTGTGCTTTGGGTCGTTGTCTTGTTGGAAGATGAAATGACGACCCATCTTAAGATCCTTGATGGAGGAGCGGAGGTTCTTGGCCAAAATATCCAGGTAGGCCGTGCTATCCTTCTTCCCATAGATGCGGACCAGATGGCCAGGCCCCTTGGCTGAGAAACAGCCCCACAGCATGATGCTGCCACCACCATGCTTGACTGTAGGGATGGTATTCTTGGGGTCGTATGCAGTGCCATCCAGTCTCCAAACGTCACGTGTGTGGTTGGCACCAAAGATCTCGATCTTGGTCTCATCAGACCAGAGAACCTTGAACCAGTCTGTCTCAGAGTCCTCCAAGTGATCATGAGCAAACTGTAGACGAGCCTTGACATGACGCTTTGAAAGTAAAGGTACCTTACGGGCTCGTCTGGAACGGAGACCATTGCGGTGGAGTACGTTACTTACGGTATTGACTGAAACCAATGTCCCCACTGCCATGAGATCTTCCCGGAGCTCCTTCCTTGTTGTCCTTGGGTTAGCCTTGACTCTTCGGACAAGCCTGGCCTCGGCACGGGTGGAAACTTTCAAAGGCTGTCCAGGCCGTGGAAGGCTAACAGTAGTTCCATAAGCCTTCCACTTCCGGATGATGCTCCCAACAGTGGAGACAGGTAGGCCCAACTCCTTGGAAAGGGTTTTGTACCCCTTGCCAGCCTTGTGACCCTCCACGATCTTGTCTCTGATGGCCTTGGAATGCTCCTTTGTCTTTCCCATGTTGACCATGTATGAGTGCTGTTCACAAGTTTGGGGAGGGTCTTAATTAGTCAGAAAAGGCTGGAAAAAGAGATAATTAATCCAAACATGTGAAGCTCATTGTTCTTTGTGCCTGAAATACTTCTTAATACTTTAGGGGAACCAAACAGAATTCTTGTGGTTTGAGGGGTTGAATAATAAATGACCCTCTGAATAAACTTTTCACAATTTAAAAAAAAAAAAATAAAAAAAGAAATAACATTCTTTTTTGCTGCATTTCACACTTCCAGGCTGATCTACAGTCCAAATGTCACAATGCCAAGTTATTCCGAATGTGTAAACCTGCTAAATCTGCAGGGGGTTGAATACTACTTGTAGGCACTGTATGTGCAGTTGTGCACAGTCATGGCCGAAAGTGTTGGCACCCTTCAAATTGTTTTAGAAAATGAAGGATTTCTCCCAGAAAATTCTTGCAATTACCTGTTTTGTTATACACACGTTTATTTCCTTTATGTGAATTGGAACAACACAAAAAAAACAAACAGGCAAAATGGACAGTATTTCACACAAAATCGCAAAATTGGGATGGACAAAATTGTTGTCCCCCTCCTCCTCTTAATATTTGGCTGCACCCTTTACCCTTTTGAATAAATCCCTTCCATCAGTCCCCTCCTATCCCCGTCCACAGCTTCTTCCTCCTCTCACCTGGAATCTCAGACTCTTCTTTATAAATGTCTCCAGTTCTCTCATATCTGAAGGCATCTTCTCTTCTCCCAACAGCAATTTTAAGATCTCTCCACAGGTGCCAATGAGATTTAGATTCAGACTCATTGCTGAGGCAGCAAAACAACCCCAAACCATCTCTGACTGCCACCATGTGTGACTGTAGGTGCTGTGTTCTTTATTTTGAAGCGTCATTCCGTTTTTTGTAAACAGAGGAATGATGCACTTTTACCAAATGCTCCATTTTGGTCTCATCTGTTCATAAGACACTTTCCCAGAAAGATTTTGGTTTCTCTCGTACATTTTGGCTTTTTTTCTGTCTCTATGTCAGCAGTGGGGTCCTCCTGGGTCTCCTCCATAGTGTTTAATTTCATTCAGATGTGGATGGATAGTTCGCACCGACACTGATGCCCCCTGAGCTGCAGGACAGCTTGAATTTCTTTGGATCTTGATTGGGGCTTATCCACCATCCGGACTATCCTGCGTTACAACCTGTCATCAGTTTTTGTCTGTCATCCAGGGAGATTAGCTACAGTGTCATGGGTTGTAAACTTCTTGATTATGCTGCACACTGTGGACAAAGGAACATCAAGATCTCTGGAGATGGACTTGTAACCCTTTAGTTTGTGGATATTTTTAAAGAATTTTTATTCTCAAGTCCTCGGACAGTTCTCTTCTCCTCTTTCTGTTCTCCATGCTTAGTGCGGCACACACAGACACACAATGCAAAGATTGAGCTAACGTCTCCCCTTTTTATCTGGATTCAGGTGGGATTTTCATATTGCCCACTCCTGTTATTTGCCACAGGTGAGTTGGTATGAGCATCACATGCTGGAAACAAAGTTGTTTACCCGCAGTTTTGGAAAAATGCAAAAATTTTGTCCAGGTCAATTTGGGGTTTTACTTGAGATTAAGTTCAATTTGCCTTTTTTGTGTGTTTTTTTTTTTTTTGTGTGTGTGTTGTTCTAATACACACAACGGAAATAGGCGTGTATAACAAATCATGTGTAATTGCAGTAGTTTTCTGGGAGAAATACTTATGTTTCTGGAACAATTTTAAAGGTGCCAACACTTTTGGTCATGACTTTATTTATATTTGTTTATTTATTTGTTTATTTAAATGTTGTGAGTTCGGAATCAAAAAGACAATGCATTATTGTTATGTTTTTGGGCTCATTTGTTTACCAGGAGTTGGTTAAGAATTTTTTGAGAGCTATCATTGCAAAATTAGTTTTCCCAGATGCTACTGAACCTGAGAAACATTTGTATTTATTTATTTTTATTTGTTTATTTGGTGAATTGTTACTTTGTTAATTCCAACATGACCCATAATGCTTGCTGCTTTGTATTTATTTATTTTTATTTGTTTTTTGTTGTTTTTTTTATGAATTGTTACTTTGTATCACTCTATTCACTCCGCCATGACCCATAATATTTCCTGCTTTGTATTTCTTTATTTTTGTTTTTTTTTTATGAATTGTTACTTTGTATCACTCTATTCCCTCCGCCATGACCCGTAATGTTTCATGCTTTGTATTTATTTATTTTTCTTAGTTTATTTGGTGAATTGTTACTTTGCATCACTCTATTCTCTCCTCCATGACCCGTAATGTTTCATGCTTTGTATTTATTTATTTTTCTTAGTTTATTTGGTGAATTGTTACTTTGCATCACTCTATTCTCTCCTCCATGACCCGTAATGCTTCCTGCTTTGTATTTATTTATTTTTCTTAGTTTATTTGGTGAATTGTTACTTTGTATGACTCTATTCCCTCCGCCATGACCAGTAATGTTTCCTGCTTTGTATTTATTTATTTTTCTTACTTTATTTGGTGAATTGTTACTTTGTATCACTCTATTCTCTCCGCCATGACCCCTAATGTTTCCCGCTTTGTATTTATTTATTTTTCTTAGTTTATTTGGTGAATTGTTACTTTGTATCACTCTATTCTCTCCGCCATGACCCGTAATGTTTGCTGCTTTGTATTTATTTATTTTTATTTGTTTATTTGGTGAATTGATACTTTGTATGACTCTATTCCCTCCGCCATGACCAGTAATGTTTCCTGCTTTGTATTTATTTATTTTTCTTACTTTATTTGGTGAATTGTTACTTTGTATCACTCTATTCTCTCCGCCATGACCCCTAATGTTTCCCGCTTTGTATTTATTTATTTTTCTTAGTTTATTTGGTGAATTGTTACTTTGTATCACTCTATTCTCTCCGCCATGACCCGTAATGTTTCATGCTTTGTATTTATTTATTTTTATTTGTTTTTTTTTATGAATTGTTACTTTATATCACTCTATTCCTTCCGCCATGACCCGTAATGTTTGCTGCTTTGTATTTATTTATTTTTATTTGTTTATTTGGTGAATTGTTACTTTGTATCACTCTATTCTCTCCGCCATGACCCGTAATGTTTCCTGCTTTGTATTTATTTATTTTTCTGGTTTTTTTATGAATTGTTACTTTGTATCACTCTATTCTCTCCGCCATGACCCGTAATGTTTCCCGCTTTGTATTTATTTATTTTTCTTAGTTTATTTGGTGAATTGTTACTTTGTATCACTCTATTCCCTCCGCCATGACCCGTAATGTTTCCTGCTTTGTATTTATTTATTTTTTCTTAGTTTATTTGGTGAATTGTTACTTTGCATCACTCTATTCCCTCTGCCATCACCCGTAATGTTTCCTGCTTTGCATTTGGGCACTCTGATGGTAGCAGGTCTGGACAGGTGTCCATGTTTGCAGACGCTGGTCCCTGAAGGGATCATGCTGTGTGTCAGCTACTTATCCCCCTCCTGCACCATCCATCTGCTCCTCGCTCTGTTGTCTGCTAATTACTATTCTTCCCGAGCGCCCGCCGTCCTGTGACGTTTCTGCCGGTCGGCCTCTTCGGTGACGCATCCACTCCACCGGTGACATTCCTCCACCAGTTGCTTATTGTCTTCGTCACGCTTTTCCGTTGCATGCTTTGCTTTTCAGCTCTTACGGTGACACACGGGGGCTTTTTAATGTTGTCCCTCTCTGTCCCCCCCAGGCAGTCATGCTATTCACCCCCTCACCCTCCCAGCAGATGATGTCAATCTGTCCCTCTCCCTCCCCCTGGTCCCATGACTCTGTCTCCTGATCCCCCAGAGCCGCCTGCGTGCTGAGCCTGGTCCTGCCCCGGGAGGGGGGGGAGCTGCCAGTCGGATCCAGGCGGAGATGCTTCAGCTGGACCTGATTGATGCTGGACAAATCCCCGAAGAAGAGATCTTGCCTCCCGTGGACCCCCGGCCAATACTTCAAGCAACTATGGACACCTACAGACCTAAGAGGCCTACAACGCTCAACCTGTTTCCACAGGCGCCACGCACACAGGTACGGCACAGGGAGGCGCACATGCACTGACGGGATTTTGGTTCACCATGTTGTGTATGATATATGTATTTGTGCAAATTATACAATATACGGTTACAGTTACCAGATTGTCCAGGGGTCTCCAAGGTGGGTCATATCCTTTTCAATAAATGGATGGATGATGACTGTAGGATCGCTGGGGGCCGACTGCTGGAACCAACATGGATTACGAGAATGGGGTACCCTGTGTGAATGGAGAGGTAGTGAGCATGTGTGACCACTGCTCCATTCACCGTCTATAGGAGTGGTGGTCGCACATGCTCACTACCGCTCCATTAATCATGTATAGGAGTGGGGGTCACACACGCTCACTACAGCTCCATTCACCGTCTATAGGAGTGGTGGTCGCACATGCTCACTACAGCTCCATTCACCGTCTATAGGAGTGGTGGTCACACACGCTCAGTACCACTCTATTCACTGTCTATAAGAGTGGTGGTCGCACACTCTCACTACCGCTCCATTCACCATCTATAGGAATGGTGGTCGCACGCGCTCAGTACTGCTCCATTCACCGTCTATAGGAGTGGTGGTCGCACACGCTCACTACAGCTCCATTCACCGTCTATAGGAGTGGTGGTCGCACACTCTCACTACCGCTCCATTCACCATCTATAGGAATGGTGGTCGCACGCGCTCAGTACTGCTCCATTCACCGTCTATAGGAGTGGTGGTCACACGCGCTCAGTACTGCTCCAGTCACCGCTTATAGGAGTGGAGGTCGCACACGCTCACTACCGCTCCATTCACTGTCTATAGGAGTGGTGGTCGCACGTGCTCAGTAATGCTCCAGTCACCGTGTATAGGAGTGGTGGTCGCACACGCTCACTACTGCTCCATTCACTGTCTATAGGAGTGGTGGTCGCACGCGCTCAGTACTGCTCCAGTCACCGTGTATAGGAGTGGTGGTCATACACGCTCAGTACCGCTCCATTAATTATGTATAGGAGCGGTGGTCGCACACGCTCACTACTGCTCCTTTCACCTTCTATAGGAGTGGAGGTCGCAGAGGCTCACTACTGCTGTATCTATCGTCTATAGGAGTGGTGGTCGCACACGCTCACTACTGCTCCATTCACTGTCTATAGGAGTGGTGGTCACACACACTCGCTACCGCTCCATTCACTGTCTATAGGAATGGTGGTCGCACGCGCTCAGTGCTGCTCCATTCACCGTCTATAGGAGTGGTGGTTGCACACACTCAGTACCGCTCCATTCACTGTCTATAGGAGTGGTGGTCGCACGCGCTCAGTGCTGCTCCATTCACCGTCTATAGGAGTGGTGGTTGCACACACTCACTACCGCTCCATTCACTGTCTATAGGAGTGGTAGTCGCACACGCTCACTACCACTCCATTCTTCGTCTACAGGAGTGGTGGTCACACACTGTCACTAACGCTACATTCACGGTCTATAGCAGTGGTGGTCGCACACGCTCACTACCGCTCCTGTCTAATCATTCAGGGGCCCCAAAATCTCAGTAGTCAGACCCCTCCTTCCCCCAGCGACCACATTTTATCATCCATCCTGTGGACTTTATTGATGGGACAATCCCTTTAAGGGTGTAACAAGGGTAATAGAGTTATAATGGGCCTTCTGTGTGCACTGTGTCTGTTCATGGTCATGTTTTAGGTCATGAGCCAATGTCAGCAAAGTATAGCACAAAAACCAGCCGACCCTGTCCGGTAAATGCAGTGTTTATGGCTGGCTGTATGTGGTGGAGAGCCGAACTGCCCGATCATTGATTTCCATTATACTCGTTACTCGAGTTCAGCCCGTCTGAGCGTACAACATATTCGACTCCAGTAACGAGCACTTGTGCACGCTCATCATTAGTGGTCATACATTCTCATACAGTGACTACTAAATTAAACCTTTGATATAGTGCAAAAATAGTATTCTGTACAGTGCCACATAATACCCCCATATAGTGCTCAAATAATACCATTGCACAGGATCCAACATATGATGTATGCAAACGCAACGAATAGTGGTGCGTAGCAATATCCAAATAATACTGCTATACAATGTTACTTGTGGTGGTGACGGTTTGGGGACCCCTTTATCACCACTATGACTGCTAAAACCAGCTCTGGTTGCCCCTATAGCCAAACAGCAGTAAGAGCGTATGCAGGGTAAATAATGTGATTGGTACATGCCAACACTCATGGAAAAGCCAGGGGGGCTCCTGGCAAGTGGGGAGACCACCCGGCCCCACTGAACAAATCGCAAAGCTCCTGAAACCTCCCGTAAAATAAGTATTAAGTGTTTCCAGTCGGTTTGTTCATTGGAGGGGTCTTGGAAGAGGTGTAAATGGGGGGCTGAAGAGGCATGGAACGGGTGTGATCTGAAAAAGGTGCCATGGCTTCCAGGAAAGACCGTGCCAAAATGTGGGCCACGTATGATGGTACTTGGTGCAACAATACTGGGCAGGGGTGGTCTTTGGGGTGTGCAATAGGGCATGTTCAGTTGCCCTGTCCATGGGACCCCAGCTTTCAAACCCTGACTCCACTCTTGGTGCCCATAGATGTGTGGCAGTTGATGTTCCCAGTTATAGAGTTAGCGGTGATATTTAGCCAACTACGTGGCAGTATTATTTGGCTGTTGTAGGGTTTGGTGCCTCAATGAATCATTCCGGTACCATGTGTGATGACATAGGCTTTGTCTATAGGGCACACCGGGCTCAATGTCACCTACGACTGCCTCTGACCCTGCGTGCCGGCCCTGTCGGTGCCCATTAGTAGGCATTACTAGTGATACTGTACATTTACAGCCGGTAATGGATGATGACGTCCCTCTTGTCAGAATGTCGGGATATCCTGTGATGGCGGCGCTGAGTAATCTCTGCTAATAGAAGATGTGTAATCCTTTCAGAGGCGGCTAATGGGATGAGGACAGGCTAATGGCTTACCACCCTCGCCCCCCCATGCCGGCCTGTGACTTGCAGTCAGTTTCCTCCTCTCTACTCCTCTTCTCGCCGTCATTCTCCTCTTTCTCGCTCGGCCCCATTAGTGTCCGTTACCATGGTTACAGTAACTTGAAAACAGCAGCTCTGGGCTGTATTGAGTCATTCGAGATCCCACCGCCTGACACCGTCTCCCCCCACCACTCACGTCACCGGACATGTCACCCGGAAAGCCCCGCAGTGACCACCCATGTCACCCGTGCACCTGCTCCTCATAATTACTGACTGAAGTCTATAGAGCCGGTCACTGCAGTAATCCGTCAGACATAGGTGTGTGAATGTGGCCTGGCTGATAACAGTGAGCAATAGTAAGGGCTTAGACTTTCAATCTTATGACCCTTTAACAGGGCTTCATCATGGGGACGGTAGAAGGGGGTTATTCACCCAATTACCATAGTAAAAAGTCCCATCTGTCATGGCGGGACCGTGGGATGAGAATCGAGTAGGATTTCAGTGCGTGAGAATGTCTGATAGTCCGGAAAACCCTATGGATTCTGGTGTATTGGAACTTAAAGGGTAACCGCCAATTTCATTTTTATTCCATACATCAATAATATATGTGAAAGTAATAAATTCTGTGATGTGTCTTATCAGGGAAATCTAAACTATGTCCTCAGTATTAACACTTTCCCACTTTCTATTTTTTGGCGCTAAAAATGTTGGACTTTTTACAGGACACTTTAAATAACAATTCCCTGGCAAAAAAATACAGCTGGCAAGACCGAGTGTCGCGCTCGTCCTCCCCGCTCAAGACGGGTAAGCGGGGTACACAAAGTGGGGTTCAATAATGGGAAATGTCTAGTATGAGGGGGACCTGATGTTACTACCTGACCCTGAAAATGGAATACGCAATAGTCTTATACCCAATCCCATAGTCTGGGGAAAAAGGATCGTATTCTAGGACGAAAGAGGCCTGGAGGGGAGACGTTTGGGATAAATGAAGGAATTTTGGGGATAAGAAGTTAGAAGATGCAAGATTTCGATAAGACAGAATCCCGAGATAAAAAATCAAATATTCCGAGGGGTTAAATCCGAGGTCGGATGTAAGTTACAATTCTGAAAGGAAAAAAAATATAAAATTGAGATAGAATTTGGAGCTAAAAAGGCAAAATTCAGGGAGAAACGTGAAAATTCTGAGGTAAAAAGAAAAAATGCTGAGAAAAAGTGTCAAAAATTTAAGAGAAAAGCAGAATTCTGAGGGAAAAATAATCTACATTCTGTGGTAGAAATTCAAAGTTCCGAGGTAAAACGCAAACATTCTGAGAGAATTTGAAGGTAAAAAGTCAAAATTCTGCTGTAAAAAAAAATAAATTCAAAATTTTGAGAGAAATATCAGAATTCTGAGAGGAAAAAAAATCTGAATTCTGGAAGAAAATGGAAAATTCCAATATAAAAGACATTTTAAAAAAATTCTGAGGTAAAAATTGTGAAAAATTGTCAACATTTTAAGAGAAAGGCAGAATTCTGAGGTAAAAAGTAAAAATTTAGTGAGAAATAGAAGTTGGAGGTAAAAAGTCAAATCGATTGATAGATTGATAGAGAGAATAGACAGACAGAAAGGACATAGAATAGATAATAAAGAACAAATAGAATAGAAAGAAATAACAGAATATCTCCATAAATAGATCGATAGCTAGCTTTTCCAGCTGTTTTTTAAAATTATTTTTTGGTAAAAAAAAATGATGTGGGGTCCCCCCCATTTTTTCTAAAACCAGCCAAGGTACAGCAGACAACTGGGGGCTGATATTATTAGGGTGGGAAGGGCCATGGTTATTTGGCCCTCTCCAGCCTAACAATAGCAGCCCATAGCCGCCCCAGAAGAGGCGCATAAATTAGATGTGCCATTTCTGGCGCTGGACCTGGCTCTTTCAGTTGCCCTGGTTCGGTGGCAGTCAGGGTAAGAAGGAGTTAATGGCAACTCACGGCTGCCACTAAGTCCCAGATTAGTGATGGCAGGCGTCTATGAGACCCCACCCCCATCACTAATCTGTAAGTGAATGTAAATAAACAAAAACACCCAAAAAATCCTTAATTTGAAATAAAAGAAAAAAAGCCCTCTTTCACCACTTTATTAACTCAAAAGCACCCCTGCAGGTCTGACGTAATCCACATGAGGTCCCATGATGCTTCCACCACTGCTACATCGGAAGCTTACAGCAAGCACCATAGAACATGACTGCCCACTGTGAACTCCACACAGTAACTGAAGTGAGCCATGCGATCAGCGGTGACGTCACTTGGGTGATTTGTTGTCACAGGTGGAGGACTCCAGCTGTGGCTAACCTGAGTGACGTCACCGCTGAACACGCGGCTCACTTCAGATGCTTCGTGGAGCTCACAGCGGGCTGTCATATTCTATGGCGTTCGCTGTGAGCTTCAGATGTAGCAGTGGTGGAAGTGTCGTGGGACCTCGTGTGCATTACGTCGGACCTGCAGAGGTGCTTTTGGGGTTAATAAAGGAGTGAAAGAGGGTGCTTTTTTGTCTTTTAATTCAGTGTTTCCAATGTCAGCCATAGTCGGCACCCCGGTAAACAATGAGATCCAGTCTGAACGTATCAGGGAATATGGCGAATGCTCCAGGCTGGAGGTGTCCTGGGGTCTCATTATGGGATCTACTGCTGATCTCGCTCATGACGTAGGATCTTCAAAGTTTTACAACACCCTTATAATTATGTATACGTGTTATCTGGTCATACAGGAGAGACAACCCCATCCAATGAGCACGTATGTCTGAGCGATGAAGGAAACCCACCAGCCGTGACTCAGGACCGTGGAACCTCCACCGATACCCCCTGCAGACGTAATAATACCACCCAGAGTGCCAACGATCCCTCTGGACGTTCCTCTGCTAGATCACGCTTGGACCCTCACAGAGACCGCATCCGTTACCAGACAGATGTAAGACTGGAGCCTACAGAAGAGATATTCCTTACACCTGTGCAGAGGTCCTCCGACCCACCAGAACCAGAGAGACCATTTGTATCCCAGGCCGGACCATGCCGCATGTCAGTCAGCTCAGACGCAGACATTAATGTCCGTCCTAACAACGGGAGCAGACAGCAGTTCTCTATCAGCGAGGAGGAGGAAGAAGAGGAAGGGGAAGATGGGGTGGGGTATCTTGGGTGTCCTGGACGGGTGGGTGGTCCTCGTGGACTTCAGAGGTCATCGGTCAGCTCGGACACCAGCGGCTTATCATATGACTCCGTCAAGTACACGTTAGTAGTTGACGATAATGTGCAGCTGCAGTTGGTCAGTCTGCGGCAGTGTTACGCTGGGTACAGCGACGACAGCGACAGCGGCACCGTGTACGACAACTGCGTATCCTCACCATACGAGTCCGCCATCGGTGAGGAGTACGAAGAGGATGAAGAGGAGCAGGTGGGGGCGGCTGGGATGGAGGGAAGCCGAGTCCGGAGGTCCATGTGCTTATCGGACACCTCTTCTCCAGACGGGGATGTCTCTTATTCCAAAAAGTTCCTCAACGTCTTCATGAACGGACGGTCGCGCTGTACGAGTGAGTTCACGAGTGAGATAATTCGTTCTAATCTACTAATATATGTCATGTTTGTGTCGTCCTGTCATGTCAAGTACATACGTGGTGCAAAAAGATTCCCTAAATCTGGCTTATTCAATGTGCTGGTTTTGCACATATGATACATACATGTGCTCTCCACCGTCACCGCTAGATGTGTGTTACCGCACCGCACACAACTGATTATATAAATAATTGCAGTTCTTGTAATAAAAAAAAATAAATTATACCATATATATATAATATATATATATACTGTGTGTGTATGTATGTGTATATATATATATATATGTATATATATAGATACTGTATATATATAGTTATTTATATTTCTATATATATATAAATATATATATATATATATATATATATATATATATATATATATATATATATATATATATATATATATATATATATATATATATATAAAAAAATATATATATATATACATATATATATATATATATATATATATATATACATATATAATTAAGAAAACCTGGATAATCATTTTGACCCTCTATTATTCCTCCTGGACACTTATAAATGAATTGATAACAGGGTGTTACTAGTCAGGGCATTGCCTTACACACATTGTCCAATGTGCACTCACAACAGCCACTTTGACTAGAGGAATGTGAACATCCCGTTGTCAGTTTAATCATGCATTTCCAGGGGGAACAACAGAGGAACAGCACCTCGCCAAGTTGTTAGAAAAGGTGCTCCAGAATGTATATCTGATGGAGAATACAGGTATTTACTGAAACACACATCTGGATAGCGGACAGGGAATTTGTCCTCACATTTCCCCATTTAAATGGCCGCCAGCAGATGCCCCCCTCCCTGTAAAGACATTTCTCTGAACCCCTGCAGTCGGGCATCTGATAAAATGTAGCCCATGATTTAGTCTAGTCTCATATTATTAGCGCTGAGTCCGGCGCATGCGCATTTCACATGAAACACAACCAGTGGTGTGATGTGCATGTGCCAGGCTGCAGCTCGGTGTATAAAATATCGAGTGAAGGGGACAAAAGTTTAAAGCAAACCTACCTGATGATGGTTTCCCTTTCACGTGGGTTTGCAAGATTCATAATCATTAATTCGCCGGCTGTGGCTCGCAGTGGGCACCATGCTAACCGAAGACTAAACTCTTAGCCCCGATTCATCATTTTTTTTGGGACTTTTTAAAAAACAAGTTTGATTTTTAGGTATTTTTTTTATGTGCGCTAATATTATGGCTCATAGAAGCGTCCGCAGACACAACTCATCCGCTGTGTGATTCAATCTCTCCCGACCCATCAGAACAAAGATGTTCTGGCATGGTGAGCACCGTTCCTCTTGTCGTTATGTCTTTTGCACCATTTTTACACAATTTGTGTTTTTCAGTCTTCATATTTTTTAGTTTTGCTCTACAGTGTGGCTGGCATTTTTCATTCTGGAAACTTTTAGCTAATTCATCATTTATTAAGTATTTTAAAATAACTTTTTTTTTCTTCATTTGCGCATTTTTGAGTGAAATGTCAGACACTTTCAAAAAGCCTCCAACTGCGGAAGCTTAAAATACAAGAAAATGTTCCAATATTTACAAAAGTTTAAAATGGTCAATTAAATGAAAAAATCCGGAAAATAAAACCTATAAAAGGACGAGGACTGAAAAAACCTTTGTAAAAATGGTGCAAAGGTTATAGTGAATTTGGGCCAAAAAAGGTGCAAAAGGATGAAGAATCGGGGTCTCTGTGCTCCACGTTTTGGGAGGTTTGTGCTTGGATCTCAAGGATTTAGCGGGTGGGATAAAGGGTGTTCTGTTTTCCAGGGGTCCTCAGTGTGTAATCTTTTTGTGTGCAGATTCCTTCGGCTTGTTTTCGTGCCTGATAAATGGAGAAGAGCGAGAACAGACGCATCGAGCTGTATTCAGGTGACTGCGTTAATGAATTATTCCAGCTGCAAGTTTTGGGCCAGGGCTATGCAGAGGCATTTGGAGCACAGTGCTGCATTGTGACATCGCACGCGGGGCATTTGGAGCGCGGTGCTGCATCGTGACATTGCACGTGTCAGCATTTGTAGTGTGGTGCTGCATCGTGACATTGCATATGTCGGCATTTGTAGTGCAGTGCTGCATCGTGACATTGCACGTGTCGGCATTTGTAGTGCAGTGCTGCATCGTGACATTGCACGTGTCGGCATTTGTAGTGCAGTGCTGCATTGTGACATTGCACGTGTCGGCATTTGTAGCATGTTGCTGCATCGTGACATCGCACGTGTCGGCATTTGTAGCGCGGTGCTGCATCGTGACATCGCATATGTCGGCACTTGTAGTGCAGTGTTGCACCGTGACATTGCATATGTCGGCATTTGTAGTGCAGTGCTGCATTGTGACATTGCATATGTCGGCATTTGTAGTGCAGTGCTGCATTGTGACATTGCACGTGTCAGCATTTGTAGTATGGTGCTGCATCATGACATCGCATATGTTGGCATTTGTAGTGCGGTGCTGCATCGTGACATCGCATATGTCGGCATTTGTAGTGCGGTGCTGCATCGTGACATTGCATATGTCGGCATTTGTAGTGCAGTGCTGCATTGTGACATTGCATATGTCGGCATTTGTAGTGCAGTGCTGCATTGTGACATTGCACGTGTCGGCATTTGTAGTATGGTGCTGCATCGTGACATCGCATATGTTGGCATTTGTAGTGCGGTGCTGCATCGTGACATCGCATATGTCGGCATTTGTAGCATGGTGCTGCATCGTGACATCGCATATGTTGGCATTTGGAGCATGTTGCTGCATCGTGACATTGCACGTGTCAGCATTTGTAGCGTGGTGCTGCATCGTGACATCGCATATGTTGGCATTTGTAGTGTGGTGCTGCATCGTGACATCGCATATGTCGGCATTTGTAGCGTGGTGCTGCATCGTGACATCGCATATGTCGGCATTTGTAGCGTGGTGCTGCATCGTGACATCGCATATGTCGGCATTTGTAGTGTGGTGCTGCATCGTGACATCGCATATGTCGGCATTTGTAGTGTGGTGCTGCATCGTGACATCGCATATGTCGGCATTTGTAGCGTGGTGCTGCATCGTGACATCGCATATGTCAGCATTTGTAGTGTGGTGCTGCATCGTGACATCGCATATGTCGGCATTTGTAGCGTGGTGCTGCATCGTGACATCGCATATGTCGGCATTTGTAGCGTGGTGCTGCATCGTGACATCGCATATGTCGGCATTTGTAGCGTGGTGCTGCATCGTGACATCGCATATGTCGGCATTTGTAGCGTGGTGCTGCATCGTGACATCGCATATGTCGGCATTTGTAGCGTGGTGCTGCATCGTGACATCGCATATGTCGGCATTTGTAGTGTGGTACTGCATTGTGACATCGCACGCGGCGACATTTGTAGCGCGGTGTTACATTGCGACATCGTACGCTGCATTTGTAGAGCAGTGTTGTATCGCAATGTCGCACGTTGCGGTATTTGTCGCACGCTGTGACATCGCACGCGGCGGCATTTGTAGCGTGGTGTTGCATCGTGAAGTCACAAGTGGCATTTGTAGCGTGCTGTTGCATCGTGACATCGCATGTAACGTTTTTTTTGCGGTGTTGCAGTGTTTACAAACACGTGGGATTTTCTGTTGCAATTCGCATGTGACTTATTTCCTGTTTGATTAAACTTTTTTACCGCTCAATCGCAGCAGTAAGAAAGCAAGTTGCACAGATGTTTTTGGTGACGCGACTTATCTGAGAATTGCTGTTGCACAGCACAGGTCGCGCGGTCACTGTGTGACACCGCAACGTAATACAACTGCAGCAAACAAGCTACAAAAAGTCCGACCCTCTTGTTTTCGTGGCCGCTGCACCCCAGAGGCCACAATATGATCCTATTCACCTGTGCTGCGGTACATAGCAATCTGGGGCCACGAGAGCGAAGTCGCCATCTAGTCCCGGCCTAATAGCTCCACACCAGGGATTCCTACAGCGGCAAGGCCTTCATAGATCTTTGGACAGATTTGCAATACTGAATTGCTCTGAGTGACTCTTTCACTAATTAAATGTTAGTGTCTGGTGTTTAATTGCATCCATTATCCCATTAATTGCACCCTCCATGGCAGATTCATGCCTCGGCACCCCGGTGAACTGGAGCTGGAGGCGGAGGACCCGCTGCTGGTGGAGGTTAAGGCTGAAGATTTCTGGTACGAGGCTTATAACATGAGGACCGGGGAGCGCGGGATCTTCCCAGCCTACTATGCAGTGCAGGTGACCAAGGATCCGGATCTGCTGTCAGGTAAGAGCAGCCCCCGCCCGCCCCCGGTGCTGGTCTCCGGTGCCCGTATGGATGCGGCTGCACAGGACATTTACAATGCAGTTTCCAGCAGCGGGTGACTCACACGGTATTAATAAATCTCTCCTGTACGGCCCTTATTGCGTATAGTTACCCCTAAAAGGATTACCCCATATACTAAATGTACCTCCAATCTACAATATCTGCTTAAAACCCCTCCAAAGTCGGGTGTGTGACCAGAGCCATGGTCGCACGTGCTCACTACTGCTCCAATGATATAGCGGTTTCTGAGTCCCCATTTCTTGGACCGATGGGGGGGGGGTCCCGGGGGTCATACGTTTATTATTAATCTCATGAATGGATTTATATTGTTTCTTCTTGATATATTTGGCACCGATGCTTCCTCCGTCACATCAGAAGGTGATCTACAAACTCATTCTTATTGTGTCATATATGGAAGATTATACAGACCACAAAAGTCACCCCCAAGAGGTTCTATACTGGTGCACCCCGTTCCACGTTGGTCCCTTACTAGGGATGATTGAATACCTCAAATATTATTCTTCACGAATATCCGACAAATAGGTTGCCGCTATGCGAATATTTGATGCGCAATGTAAGTCTATGGGAAGCCCGAATAGTTCTGAATAGTTGTTATTCGGGTTTCCCATAAACTTACATTGCACATCGAATATTCGCGAATAGTCGAATAGCGGCGATTTATTCAGCAAATATTCGCGAAGCCGAATATTTGAGGTATTCGATCATCCCTATTCCTTACCCTTTCTTCATGGGTGATTCGCCCCCACTCCAAATGCACCAGGAGTAGTGATGGGATTAGAAATCATGACCCCTCCGGTCTCCTATTTACTTAGCGCCCATGTGAGCCAACGCTGGGGTACGTCCAGATTTGGACATTTTTAACTTTGCACTGGATTAAAAAGTTTGGGTACGTTATGAAGTGATGCCGTAAATTTGTATCCGTGGGGTCTTTGGGAGGCACTGAGAAAAAGGGGCGACTCTCCGTCCTCCTGGAAGAGTTGGCACATTTCTGGGCTTCACCACCGCCTCCGAAAACCTCACCTAGACTAAAAGTTGTCTCTGGCATTTCACCCGGAGGCGCCATCATTTGGACACTTTGGAGGTGGAGAATCGGGTGTAGGTATCACGTTTATGGCATATGAACTCTCTAAAAGGGGTTAAAAAGCAAAGGGGTGAATATTTTGGTGGCCGCCACAAGCGCCTCTGACACTTCGGACTGATACGGTCATCGGACTCCTCTCTAAGAGCATCAGAGGCTGGCAGTGAAGAAGCTGAGCTCGCGGGGGCGAGGGGGGGATATATTGTTTTTAAACAATATTTTTGTGTAAAGAGCGGTTTGTGATACTAGGACCCATGAAGAAAACCTGAGTCCTCCAAACCCAACTGCATAGAGTGACCGACAGGGTCTGGAATGGGCTTGTAAACAGGGAGAGCTGTCAATCACGGAGTATATGGGCGGAGTTATGAGGAGTCATAAGATTTGGAAGATGGAAGAAACGATCAGATTAGGCAGCGCCGGTTTGTTGTCCGTTACCGTAGAGATACCGGACATTTCTACTTATTGCAAAGTTGCTTCATTTTCTATCTTGTATTTGGCTCTTTAGTTGCATTCAGTGGATTTATCCATGGAGTCCCCAAACCTATGTATGAGGTGTGATCGGTGCACGTGATGGGTCTGCCTTAAAAATAATCTGTATATTGTATCTATTCACAGAAACCCGGGCCTCCGATTGGTTGGATCAGTTTTGGGTGAAGTTTCTTGGGTCCGTGCAGGTTCCTTATCACAAAGGAACCGATGTCCTCTGCACGGCCATGCAGAAGGTGAGGACGTCCGATGGTCGTGAAGGAGGATATTCCAGCCGTTAGCCCTTAACCACTTTTAGATCAGTGCGGGTCCCACTGCTTGGACCCCACTGATGACCTGAATCGGGGACTTTTGATCCGTATTTTTGTTCCTGGCTAGTAAAACACGACCAGGCAGAGGTGAATGAGGCGGCCAATGGTATAAGACAGGCAGACACTTGGGTAACTCATGGGCAGGCAATGTGCATGTGTGGCCTGTGTCCATCCTCTCCTGGCCACGGGCTTGGGGGTCAGCAGAGAACATGGGACATAAGGGTCCCATACTGAGGGTCAGTGATAGGGCTCAGACCAATCTTAACCAAGTCTGCAGCATAGAATTCACTTTTTTGTAGGTAACCACCTTAATATTCTTTTTTTTTTTTTTTCCAAACATTTTTATTGATTTTACAAAATTTTTTATACAATATCGCATCAAAAAAGTGTATGATTTGCAAAAGACAAACTTTGAACTGTCCGAATATGTCAAAGAGGAGGGTAAAATCCCCCTTTCTATCTCAAGTCCATCTTCAGGTTACATTGATATAAAATAAATCAAGATAGGAGAAACCAAACATAACATGTCATAACAAACCCTCGAGCCCCAATGTCATTCTTTGCAATTTCTGGTGTCGATGTCGAGTCTTGAAAGTGTCATATCCTCTTACCCCTGACCTTCACCTTATTCCCCGTTAAACAATCCTCAGTTTTCCCAAGCTATCCTGTATGTCATTCAGAAGGTACCACTCCGTTTGCCTGAAAGGTGTCACTAGATGATTTATTTCTTCCTGTTTGCAGTAAATTTCGATGAAAGTTTTCCATCTCCTGAAAAACTTGGTTGTCTTATTGTCTCTGTCCCTTTCTGCTTCTAATCTCTCCATCCTCAGAAGATTGTGTAACTCGCCAATGACTTCCCCTGTGGATGGGGCCTCCTCCTGTATCCAGTGCCTTAAAATGCATCTTTTGGCTATCATGGCTACGTCGTGTATGATTGCAAATGCCTTTTTGTCCTGGTTGTTTAGTCCCCCTCTGACTCCACCCTCAAAGAAGTGGAAAATCCACACCATTAGCTCTGATTTACAGGAAATTCTCCATGTTGTCTGGACTAATGTTCTGACTTGGTTCCAGAACCTCTTTATCGTCCTACACTCCCACAAACCATGTAGCATGTCTGTTTTTTCTGTGTGGCATTTAGGGCACCGTGTCTCTCTGCTCGGAATGTTGAAACCCCAAACAGCCCTGAGCAGTATCCTAAATTGAGTGTCTCTCCAGCTCTCATTGGTGACTTGTTTTCGCATCTGGACCCATCCTTTCAATATGTCCTCCACCACTTCTTGACCTTTCATTTGTTTTTTCCATGCTAAGAGTGTCCGACTATCTTCCCGGGATATCAGCACACCTCTAAATATTCGGTAGATTCGAGAGACATTTAAATTTGTTACATTGTCCTCCATGAGCTCATCAATCATACTTTTATTCAGTTCCCTTCCAATCTCACCAAGCTCTCTCATTATTCCATGCTTCAATTGTACGTATTGGATAATGTGGCAGCCGTTCAGATTGTACTTATCGAGCACTTCCCGACCTGTCATCCATCTTCTCTCTTCCACATTCATAATATCTATCGTTCTCTTAATACCCCTCTCTTTCCATTTGAGGAACAGTTTATTCTCCCTCCCCTGGGGGAAGCCTGGTGATGCCCAAGGATTCAGGTATTTTGATACCTTCCATGAAAGACCAAGCTTCCGTCTTACCAATCTCCAGGTCAACATAGTGTCTCTGAGTATAACTGAGTTTTTTATGTGACCTTCGACCTTGGACAGCGGGGAATGGAGAATAGACGTTAGATCCCATGGTTCTACATATTTAAGTTCCGTACCATAATCTGAATGTCTGCTCGTGCCTCTCAGCCAATCAATCACGTGTCTCATGATACACACTATGTTGTACCCTCTGACATCCGGGAAATTTATCCCTCCCTCCTCCACTGACTTCATCAGTGTACGCAGCTTTATCCTGGGTTTCCTTCCCCTCCAGATAAAATCCGCATACGCTGAATTGAGTCTGCTGACATCCTTTAATGTTAACAATAACGGGATGGTCTGAAAGGGGTACAGCAGCCTGGGGAAGCTCATCATTTTTATGAGATGGCACCTTGCCAATAATGGCAGGGGTAATCCCTTCCAGCCCTTCAGCTGAGTTATGATTTTTCTGATCAGTGGACCAAAATTCATTTTATAAATTGCCTGCGCCGTCCTCCCTATGTGCACTCCCAGGTACTTGACTGATGTTTGTGCTACTGGGATTCCACTTACATGCCCCTCATTTAAGATGCCCCTGGTTGGCCCTTGGTCCCCGTGTAGGAATAACAGTTCACATTTCTTTTTGTTTAATTTAAAACCTGAAAAGGCGCCAAATTTTTCTATCATGCTAAGTGTCCGGGGCAAGTCCGCCTCAGGGTCCCCCATATATAGAATCACGTCATCAGCAAAAAGCGCTAACTTCATTTCTGTTCCCCTTATGTTGATCCCTTTGAAACTGCTATGGCCCTGCAGCACTCTTGATAGGGGTTCAATTGCCAGGTTAAATAATAGGGGGGATAGCGGGCATCCCTGTCTCGTCCCTTTCATCAGGGGGAACACATCTGACAGAAAGCCCGGGGTGTGGATCCTTGCTCCCGAGTTAGCATATAAGCTGTTAATATAGAGTCTCATCTTACCTAATATCCCCACGGCCTCCATCACCTTATCTAGCCAGATCCAGTTGACATTGTCGAACGCTTTTTCAGCGTCTAGTGTGACTAACGCTGGGCTTGCCCTCCCCTTCGTGCGCCCCAGTCTAACCGCATCAACCACTAGTATAGTCCTCCTAATGTTGGTCACCGCACTTCTCCCTTTTATAAACCCTACCTGATGTTCTGAAATTAATCTAGGCAGGACCGTAGCCAATCTATCAGCCATGATTTTAGACATTATTTTTAAGTCCTGGTTGATGAGCGAAATGGGCCTATAGCTCGAAGGGTCGTCCAGGTCCTTGGAGCCCTTAGGTATTAGTTTAATGTATGCTATATTGGCGTTTTTAGGAATTTCCATTCCCCCCAAGATCGCATTAAAAACTGAAGTTAAGTCGGGGGAAATCTGTTCCCTGAGGGCTTTATAGAATTCGCTATTGAAACCATCAGGTCCTGGAGCCTTGTTAGTGCTAAGTTCCCCGATTGTTTTTGCAACCTCTTCCTCTGTAATATCTGCGTTTAAGATTTCCAGTTCTGCCTCCGTTAAGTTGGGTAGTTGGGCTTGCCTTAGCCACTCCGCCTCATCAGTCATGTCGTTATGTCCTGGCCCGTATAACTTTCTGTAATAGTCCCCCAGAGCCTTATTAATTTCCTTGGGGTCCGAGGTCACCTCCCCACCCTTTGTTTTCAATTTTGAAATTACTGTCATCTTTCTGTTACCCCTTGCTAAATTTGCCAGCATCCTCCCCGCCTTATTCCCAAATCTATGTAAATCGGCCTCTTTATATGACCAAAATAACTGTTCCTTTTTTTTTGCCCACTCATCAAAGTCTCTCTTGGCTGCCACCCACCTATCTTTTGCCGTGACCGATCTCACTGTCAGATAATTAGTGTATGCCAGTCGCACTGCCTCGCTGTGAGAGTTGTATTTCGCGTTCGTCTTTCGTTTGATCATGGCCGCATACCCCACCAAACGTCCTCTCAAGACCGCTTTCGCCGCCTCCCAGAATAATATTGGAGTCGCCCTATGCTCCTTGTTATTTTCTGAGTACTCTTCCCACCATTCTTTTATTATTTTATGGAAGTTATCCTGTCTGAGGAGGAACGACGGGAATCTCCAGATAATGTCTGATCCTCTCTTGAATTTCTCCCTAAGGTCCACTCTCACCGGACTGTGGTCCGAGATCACCATGTTCTCAATCATGCAGTTTCGCACGCCATTCGTCAGCTCCAAAGACAGCCAAATCTGATCTAGACGAGACCAGCTGTTATGCGGGTGAGAGAAATGCGTGTATTCTCTGTCATGTGGGTGGGTTAACCTCCATATATCTTTCAAGCCTATATCCTCCAATGAAACCTCTCCATAGGCTGAGCCCTTGTCCCCATGACTCAACTCACCCTCTCCCTTACTTCTATCTTCCTCTGAATCTGGCACTGCATTGAAATCTCCCGCCACTATGATGTTAGGTTCCTTGTCTGAAAGAATTATGGTTTTTATTGCGTCATGAAACTGTTTCTGCTTCGAGTTTGGGCCATAAATATTATATATACTGAGTGTTCCCGCTGGACTAGTAATTGTTAGATGTTGCCATCTTCCTTGAGCATCCTCCTCCTGAGCCACTACCTCATGACTAAGCTGTTTGTTTATCAAAATCATTGTGCCCGCCTTCCTTCCCACTGCCGCTGCCCCATAAACTGAACCCACCCAGTATTTCTTCATGCGGAAAAAATCTTCCTTCCCCAGGTGTGTTTCTTGTAATAAAGCAATATCAGTTTTTAGTCTTTTCAAGTGTCTTAGTACCATTGCCCGCTTGTTGGGTGATCTCAGACCCTTAACATTCCACGTTGTCAGCTGCACCATGACTGTCCAAATAAGTTGCTCTTATCGATATTACCCTTCAAGACCTCGACTGAAAGAAAAATGTGACTATCAATCCTGCCTTCACAAGTGACTCTACCAGAATGACATTTCTTTTCCCTAACTTGTAAATGAACCCTTTTACAACATATAAAAATTATGAATCCTACAACATTAGAACAGGTTATCCCTTTAAAAGGACTTTCGGCTCTTTTTGCCATGTTAGTGACTTCCCTTCTTCCTGGCCTAAATATGAGTCTCCCTAGTCACCCCCCTGATGCGCAAATTCTAAGTTTTATCCCCCCGACAAAATACAACGGCCTTAAGAATTAAGCAAGGATTAACACATTATGTCGTATAAAATATGACCTTAGCGAGAGTTCGTCTGTTGAAAAAGTCCTGGTTTTGTGGGACCATCCTTTCAACCCGTTCGGATCCACTGTACTAGGGTCTGAAAAGCAGTCCAAAAAAAAAAAGAAGCAGAGCGGGAAAGAGAAAAGAGAGAGAGTTGAGGAGGAAGGTCAGAGAGAGAGAGAGAGAGAGAGAGAGAGAGAAAGAGAAAAAAAAAAAAAAAAAAAAAAGGGGAGAAGAGAGGGAAGAGGGAAAATAGAGAGGGGAAAAGGAGGAAAGAAAAGAGAGAGGGGAAAGAGAGGAAAGAAAAGAGAGAACAGAAGAGAAGAGAGGAGAAGAAGGAGAAAGAGGAGAAGGAGGGGACACAGGAGAGGGAGAAGGGAGAGAGAAACAGGGGGAGGAGAAGAGGCAGAGAGAGCAGGAGAAGCAGGAGGGGAAAAGGAGGGAGAAGGAGAAGAGAAAGAATAAGAAAGAGGGGAGGGAGGAGAGGAGCCTCTCATCCACCCCTCTCCGCTGTCACCGAAGATAAGAAATGCGATTGGTCCTCTCTCCCCCCGACCCCCCCACATCGACCCCCCCCCCCCCGTCCCCATCCCCCCCTCCGGTCGAGGGGAACGATTAAGAGCCAATAGAAATAAGTTCAAGAGACATCACATGTCTTGGTGGCTCTCAAGGGCGCTTCTCCCTGTTGCCCGGTCTGGGACTGGGATGCTGAGTTGGGCTCCGATTCCCCTGTCCGCTGGTCTCAGGTTGTGATTGCGATTGTCTCTCGTGTAGTCCGCCCTCTCTTCCTGTACCTGAAGGGGATCCTCCTCTGTAAGTTCCTCCCTCTTTAAATCTCCCCTCCCGTTCCTCCGGTCCTCCTCCGTCATGCTCTGACATAAGGATGTCTTCCGCCTCCTTGTGGTCTTTGTAATACGAGAATGAGCCATTGGAGTTCCTGACCTTCAATATGGCTGGGTAGAGTAGTTGGCATTTTACTCTTTTGTTGTACAGGAATGTGCACAGTTTACTGAAATCCTTCCTCCGCTTGGATACATCAACGGAATAGTCCCCAAAAATCAACAATCTGTTTCCTTGGTATTGTAGAGGCCGTTTGCGTTCTCTAAAGGCCTTCAATATTTCTTCTTTGTGTTTGTAGTCTAGGTACTTGACTATCACCTGTCTGGCTCTTGGAGGGGATTTACCGTTTGTATTTGTATTCTGTCCATTTCCTTTGTTCACCTCCTGTTGCCTCAATGGTCCCACTCTGTGGGCTCTTTCCACTCTAAATTTTGCTTTTATACCCAACGCCTGTGGCAGTTCCGCTTCGCAGATGTTGTCTAGCTGCCCCAGAGACACCGTTTCTGGCAGCCCCACAATGCGGAGGTTGTTTCGTCTCGACCTGTTTTCTAGGTCCTCTGCCTTGGCTTTCAGGTGCTCGTTGGATTGTATTAGAGTTGCTATTTGCTCTTGCATGGTCAAGATTGCCTCCTCAGAGTTAGAGATTCTCTGCTCTGTTTCTGTCAGCCTGTCAGAATGGTCAGTCAATTGCTTCTGCATGGCGGCTAGTGAGGTTTGTATTGCTGTCTCTATGGCTGTTTTTATTTCCTTAGACAGATGAGATGTCACTTCTATTGCCAGTTTTTTATAGTCCACATGGAACTCTTGTATTTGCTTGCTTTGGCCAGCAGGTGGAGCTGGTTTCCTAGGCCTTCTTGGTTGTGCTGAGCCTCTGCCTCCCTCTGGTGACTGATGGGATTGGGGTGGCAGTGGATCCTGCTGCTTCTTGCTGCCTTTACCAGGGATGCCAGAGGATGTGCTCCTCCTGTAATGTGGTTGTCCCCGTTTACCCCCGCTCTCTCTCCTCTGTCGGCCTGTACACTCCGCTGGCCCTCTCACTCCTCCATCACCCCCCCCCCGTCTCAGCAGGCCCTCCCTCTCTCAACTCTCCCTCCACATCTCCCTCATCCTCCCACTGCGAGCCGCCCTCCTCTGACCCCTGCAGCCATCCCCCTCCAGCTCCGCTTCCCCCTGCCTCCTCGGCTGTGTCCTCCGTTGCTCTGCCGCTCCGGCTTACATCCATCGCCGCGCTCCCCTGCACCGCTGACTCCGCCCCCGACAGGCACTCCGGCGCCATGTTCGCAGCTTCCACCTCGTTCGTGTCAGCAGCGTCTCCGCTTCTCCCGGCTCCCTCGCCGCCACCAGCGCTCCTTAGAAGGTACCTATCCATCGCCGCTGGTCTCCGCTTCCCGTCTGTGTGGTTTTCGCCGCTTGCACAGCTGCGGGGGGGCTTCTCTCCGACTGATTCTTCCAGGGGGTGGCGGGAGTTTCTCCCTCAAGCGTCCACCTCAGCCAGGACCGGAACCGGAAGTCTTAATATTCTTTTTAACACACATATATGGTCTGCAGTCTTTTTTTTTTGTATCCTTTTTTGCCGTGTAGCATGCCCATTAATTTTTAGGGGACAAAATATAAATTAAAGGGAGGAATGCAGAGCCTAAATGCATCCCGGGATAATGTCTGCAGCACTGCAGTTTGCATAGCTTCTGCTTTCCAGCACGCTGCGATCCTGGGAGGGTCTTTTTTCATCCACAGTATATGCAACACTGCCACCTAGTGGTACCAAAGAGGAAAAATCCCAAAACGAATATGTGTACAGATTCTATCACATCAGCAGGAATGTTAGAAAGGACCAGAGGATCTCATGCTTGTAGCCCACACACCACGTGGTTATGCAGTTTTTGTCATATTTACTTGTTACTTTCGTGACTTGACGCCTTTCTTATTTCAGATTGCAATGTCTCGTCGCCTTACAGTGCTGTCAAACCCTCCATCTAGCTGTGTATTGGAGATCAGCCTCCGAGGGTTGAAGATCGCAGTACATGGGGAAGACCCTCATGATCACAGCCAGGTATGAAGGCAGGAACTGGATTCGGTTTTTGACATCTCTAGGGGTACAAAATGTGCACCCAGGCTATGGTGTCTGAGGCAACCCGAACAGTCTTCCTTCCTAGATGTAAGGGGGTCAGGGCTACGCACACCCATGTAGAGGTAGCCGGAACACTGAAGGGTCATGTTTAATATATTCTAATGTACAGTGTTCATTTAAATGGTCTCCAGGTGGCAATGTGGCTTAGAGACAGCAGTCCTGGCACCTGGGTACGCAGTTTAGGGGTTAAGTAAGAGAGGATTAAAGTAAAAGGAGGAGAATAGGGAATATAAAAAGGACAATATGAAGGTGAAGGAGGAGGGTAGAAGAGTCCCCAGGAGGAGAGACAGAGAACAAGGCCATAATCTATAGACTTAATTATTGATCCTAAGGGTCACCCCTGTGATCGCGGACACGTGGGGTCCTGCACGTTGAGGACTGTTGAACTGCGTCCCCAGAAGCGGGGTATAGTCCGGTCGGTCGGGGAGGCGTCTGTTTTCCTGGATATGAATACCCTAAGAAATCTCCTGCGAGACCGAGGGTCAGTGAGCCCTTGTCTGAGAAGGGTAGGTCCTAGCCTAAGCATGAACGGAAAAGTGCTGTCATACGTAACCCTTCCAAAGTGCAAGCTAATCCCTGTGGGTGGGACGGAAAGGCTTAAGGACTATTTGAATCGGTTCGTGCAGCATGATGTTAAATAGGAGAAAGAGGGGCCTAGCGGTGTCTTATGAAGCCCAGGTGCTAGAAAAGCAGTCGGCCGCTAAATTGTATTGTGGAGTCTAGAGGGAACCCCGTCAGGACCAAGAACGGTGCAGATGAAGATAGATGCTATAAATGCTGTGAAGAAAAGAAGTAAAGTTCCGTTGTTTGAAAAGAATACTACGTGGTGCCCTTTATTGACTCCGAGTGAGAATAGACTGTTACGGAGTCATCCTTTATGTTGTGTGGCAACGGGGAGGCAAAGGGTTACCGAGAGGCTGCGCTCCGGCTACAACTGCTTGCCCTAAGCCCCCCACAAAGATATAATGATGCGGACGCCCCATGTTACAGATTTTACACCAGATTTTTTTTTTTGGGGGGGGGGGGGGTAAATGTTGCAGACATTGTCTGAATTTGTTCCATCAGTCTACCATGTTGTCAAATTTCACATCTGAGAAGTTTTTCAATGTCTTTTCCCCGATAGGTGAACACATGCAGCCATTTCTTCCAGTTAAAGAATATTTCGTTCTGCGGCTACCACCCGAAGAACAGCAAGTAAGGGCCGCGAGTCCGGCGGGGTTCAGTACACAGATACTCGCGCTTTCCCTTCTTCTCATCCATCTTCTGTCTCTCGTCTCTTATCTCCCTTTTCCAGATATTTCGGTTTCATCACCAAACATCCTTCAGATCATCGGTTCGCATGTCACGTGTTTGTTTCGGAGGAATCTACCAAACCCCTGGCAGAGTCTGTCGGGTAAGTGTCCGGATTCCCTAAAGCCTGATGCTCCGTGAGAGCGCTGCACCTCCTCATCACTTAATTGACATGGAACATTTTAGACCACTTTTACCTTTCATTTTTTGACCATTATGGTGCTGTTCCTCTATTATTCCTCCTAGAAATATTGCGGATGAATTGACAATTGGATGTTACTATTCTCCTTCTAAGGCTATGTTCACACAGGGTGTTTTTGCGGCATTTTTTTTCCTGACCAAAACTTGATCTTGTGGAAGTCATCTGCAGTGTTGGTGCGATTTTTTTTTTTTTTTTTTTTTGCAGCAATTTTTCTATACTGAGAAAGAAGAGCCAGCACTATCGGAGAGTGGCATGCATCATATAAAAGTGCAAATTCACGGATTTATTCCAACTGTACTATATAAAAAAAAAGGGATTTTTAGCAAATAATTAATAAATTCTTTGAGCCGCCCCTGCCACGTCACGGCAAATCTCTATAGGGGGGTTATACTCTATATTATGAATTTCATGTGCCATGTGGCATCATAGATAAAAAAATTTAAAAGCAGAACCATAATGGAGCACACATACCTATAACCTGTATATAACTGCTTCCATGTCGCAGCAAGAGGCAACGGCGGATAAAAGGTCAGCCCAGGTCCCAGCATGTGCAGCAGACGCCACACACACCAGGACTATATCAGAACTGACTCTCCCAGTGCCAGATCGGCAACCATAAATAAAGGCGGACCAGATCCAAGTATGGTGCTTAATTAGCAATGCCTGTGGAAAGGGTGAGGCGGCTGAGTGTGAACAGCCACCAACAGGAGGAAAATATATATATTGCAAACCAAAGTCAGGCGTGCATGGTAATGGTGGTGGTCAGCCAGCAGACTAATATGGCATAAAAAAAATGATCAATTATTTGCTAAAAACCTCATTTTGCATTATAGTACAGTTGGAATAGTATGTGAATTTTCACTTTTAATTGTTTGCATGCCATTCTCAAGCAGTGCTGGCTCCCCCTCTTTTTGTTGTTTACTGGTCCGGTGGCTGACTCCCACCATGCCGTGCATGCCTGGTTTGGTTTGAAAATTCCTTCTGCTTCTATCAAAATGATATATTGTTCACATTCAACCACCTCCCCCTTGTCCACAGGCTTTGTTAATCAAGCACCTTATACTTGGACCTGTTCCGCCTTCATTCGTGGACCCTGGTCTGGCACTGTGAGGGCCAGTTCTGACATTGTCCCGGTGTGTGTGGCGGCCGTTGCACATGCTGGGACATGGATTACCTTCATTCACAGTTTCCTTTCCTTGAAAACATGGAAGCGGTTTCTGAAATGTTACAGGTATATGTGTTGCTTCAATAAGGGTATGTGCACACAGTGCATTATTTTAATGCAGATTTTGATGCATTTATTGAGAAATCTGCACCAAAATCTGCATGCCTATCCTGAAGCCAGCAAAGTCTATGAAATTTCTGAAGTGCCATGTGTATGTTGCTTTTTTTTTTTCCTTGCATATTTTGGAGCAGAAAAAAATCTGCAGCTTGTCAATTGTTGGGATGTTTTTTTCCTGTATTCAAGCTATTGACTTAATAAGAAAATGCTCCAAAAACGCATGAGTTTTCTTGAGGCATTTTTTGTGTTTTCCCACCAGATAGTGCAGATTTCATGTAGAAAATTTTCTGCACCAAATCTGCAGCGTGTGCACATAGCCTTATAAGGCCACTTTACACGCTGCGATCTCGCTAGCGATGTCGCTGGTGAAAGCACCCTCCCCCCGCCGGTTGTGCGTCACGGGCAAATCGCTGCCCGTGGCGCACAACATCGCTAACACCCGTCACACATACTTACCTTCCTAGCAACGTTGCTGTGGCCGGCGAACCGCCTCCTTTCTATGGGGGCGGTTCGTGCGGCGTCACTAAGCGACCTCCCAAAAGAAGTGGAGGGGCGGAGATGAGCGGCCGTAACATCCCGCCCACCTCCTTACTTCCTCATTGCGGGCGGCCGCAGATACGATGTTGTTCCTCGTTCCTGCGGTGTCACACATAGCGACGTGTGCTGCCGCAGGAACGACGAACAACATCGTACAAGCAGCAGCAACGATATTTGAGATTAGACCGACGTGTCAACGATCAACGATATGGTGAGTATTTTTGATTGTTAACGGTCGTTCTTGCGTTTCACACGCAACGACGTCGCTAACAAGGCCGGATGTGCGTCACGAATTCCGTGACCCCAACGACATCTCGTTAGCGATGTTGTTGCGTGTAAAGTGGCCTTTACAGTATGTGTCTTTTCATTGTCTGGCACTTGCAGCCCTGATTGGACAGTATCAGAATTTGCAGGAATATTCCCTCCTAACTGGTAACACATTTCCAGGAGGAGTAATAGAGGAACGGCACAATACCGAAGTTCTAGAATTGTTATTTTTTTAAGGAATACATGTCAGGAGAGCCGACAGGTCCTGATTAAGTGACTGGACAAATATTGTTTTCCATATTTAGGTCTGCACGCTTCCACCCGGCGTCACTCTTTGTGTTAAGTGCTGTAAAATTTTACTTGGAGCTCTGTATTTAATAAAGAACTGTTTTACAAAGCAGGAAAAATGGCTGTTACTCCAGGGCCTCGGGCGGCCACATGGGACCATCCTCTGATGTCTGGGGCATCCTCCTGTGTATTGCATTTGCAATGTTGCACGTTCTTATCTAGACCGGAGCAATTTCCTTTATTCCCTGTGATACATGGGATGCTGCAAATTGCTCCTGACAGATTCTGCAAAGAACGATGGGAAAGTCCATTGGGTATTTTGGTATGTGGCATCAGGAAAGAATAAAGGCTCATTCATTCAGGACGATGATCGGCCGATGGAAACGTCTCTGACCAGTCCGATCGTTCATACAGACCATTAAATCCTCCTGAGCTGCAATACCGGACGCAGCCTGCGCACCAGAGTGGCGCTATTTCAGTAATAATAACCTTCTGTAACGCTCCATTTGTGTTTTTTTTCCTCTAGGAGAGCCTTCCAACAGTTTTACAAAGAATATGTGGAGTACACATGTCCCACAGAAGATATATATCTGGAGTAGCCATGGATTTCGGACACGGAAATATGTTCTGTGCATGGACTACGTGCTGACGCCGGAGCGGGAGGCTGCGGACTGGTGGAGGAGAGTTGTGATAGAGGCTTGTGCTCCTCTGTGCCTGCGCCCCAGTGAACTGGGTGTGTGTTTGCCAGACAAGGCCAGTAAGGGGCGCTCCACCATGTAACTTTCCCCAGTAACCTTCTCTCGCTCTTGGCTCAGCCCCTAACCCATTTGTGCATATTCAAGAATCTGGAGAACTTTTATGCCTCAGCCCCCCCTCCCCACACTGCAAATGGAACATGCCACCATTGATGAACATAAGAGTTGGAGCAAACTAAATGAGTGCTGGGGGGGGGGGGGCTGGGTCATGTCTAGGCTGCGTGACGCTATAACAGAGATTGGAATTAATGGGCTCGTATCTTAAATACTCAAAAAATATGGCGTCTGAAGAAAGAAGAGTAACATCTATTATCCTACTACAGATAAGATGGCGTATTTGTAAGAGCAGCTAATGCTGGCAGACACCCCATAATATGGCAAATGGCTGCGCACGTGTTACACAACTGTATATTAGTGACACCGCAGAAATGTCTATTCAGAAGGTTATTGACAAGTGACAAAAAACACTACAGGACACGTATGTGGCGGAGCAGGCGGCAGATGTGTATAGACAGGCAGAATGTATGATAACACGACTAGGCCTCAGGCCTCCAGCACTGTCTCCAAGGAAACGCACTAATAGCAACCAATCAGGGTTCAGCTTACATTTTCTAAATTGCTGTGGAAAAATGAAACCTGGGTTCTGATTGGTTGCTATGGCCGACAAGGACAACCATGATACACATTGGCGGGTGTGTATACGGCCTTAGATTGACAAGGTGCTGAACAATGGCTGACGTTCCACAGGGCTTAAACAATGCTACTTGAGGCTTTCATGGTGTTGTCCCAACTGGACCAATGAACGTACAGAACTCCGGGGGTCCGACTGCCGGGCAGTGGTGTAGCGGGGGGTTGCCAGCGCTAGGGGGAAGGCAAACTGTTTGCGCCATTAACCGCAGCAACTTATTTCTCCCCAAGACCCATTCACCAGTCCAGTATTGAGTCCATTATCCCTCAAACACGTGTATTAAAAAATACTGATGTAATCAGCACCGGCCCTTTAATCCTTTATTTTTTTTCCGCCTTATTAAAATCTAACACAAAATTTTAAAATTAAAAAGCTACACATTATTTTTTTATCATTATTTTTATTAGTTTTTTATGTAACTATTTTTTTACTCTTGCCCTAAAGCTAGCTCCAATTGTAGTCCTAACCCTAGCTCCAATCTCATCACTAAACCTTGCTAAAAGGGCAATTATAGCCCTAAAGCTAGCCCTAACCCTAACTCCAATCCTAGTCCCAACCCTAGATTCAATCCTAGGCCTAACCCTAGCTCCAATCCTTTCACTAAACCTATCCCTAAGGGCAATTGTGGCTCTAAATCTAGCCCTAACCCCAGCTCCAATCCTAGGCCCAACCCTAGCTCCAATTCCTTCACTAAACCTAGCCCTAAGGGCAAGTGTGGCTCTAAACCTACCCCAAATTTATCTCCAATCCTAGGCCCAACCCCAGCTCCAATCCCATCACTAACCTTAGCTGCAATTGCAGTCCTAAATCTAACCCTAACCCTAATGCTAACTCTGTCTCAAATCCTAGCCCCAACCCTAGCTCTAATTCTAACTCTGTCTACAATCTTAGGCCTAACCATAGGTCCAATGCTAACCCCAACCCTAGTCTCCAATCATAGGTCTGAACTTAGCTCCAATCTTGGTCCTAACCCTAGCTCCACTCCCAACAATAAACCTAGCTGCATTTGTAGCCCTAATCCTATCCCTAACCCTAGCTCCAATCCTAGGCCCAACTCTATCTCCAATACTAGCCTTAACTCTAGCTCTTATCCTAACTTTGTCTCTAATTCTAGCCCCAACCTTAGCTCAAATCCGACCATTAAACCTAGTTCCAATCCTATCACTAAACCTAGCTCAAATCTTACCCTTTAATCTAGACCTAACCGTAGCTCCAATCCTATCACTAAACCTAGCTCAAATCTTACCCTTTAATCTAGACCTAACCGTAGCTCCAATCCTATCACTAAACCTAGCTCAAAGCTTACCTTTTAATCTAGCCCTAACCGTAGCTCCAATCCTAACCCTATACCTAGTCCTAACCCTAGCTCCATAATTGGCCTTAACGCTATCTCAAAGCCTTGACCTAACCCTAGCACTAAGGGAAAAATGTTGCGCCTTCATACATAAATTTCCCCCCTTCACCAGCCATGCCACTACCTCTGGGATCCCCACTAATCCTGAGAATGGGGTTCTGAATACAGCGGTGCCTGCACCATTAATCCTGCGTTACATACATTGTCTACGGGTGCCTATATTGTACTTGGCTTCCTACGGCAATGTCATAGACAATGAAAGGATCAGTGGGGCACGTGCATTACAGAGCCCCATTCTTGGGGTCAATGGGGGTCCCAGAAGTCAGCACCCCCACAGTGATTAGCCAGATTTACCCCTTTGTTTCCATAGGTGATATTGGGTCTAGCTGGGACAGTCCCTCTTACTATTTTTTCAACTAAGAATTTATTTTTCTTTACCTGTTCGCTCTCTCCATTAAATTACAGTCCTGGGACATCCTGGTTTAATTTCAGAGCTAACCTGTCCCTCTTTTGTTCCTCCTGGAAATATCTGGAAAAACTGACAGCTGTGCGCTAGAATTTCCCTCACCCACAATTGAAACAGGGAACGCACCTCTGTTTATTCATATACTGCCAGGAGGAAGAACAGAGGAACAGGGAATCAAAAAAGTTGTGGCAGAAGTAAATTACATGGGGGGCTATAAGGTTTATAAAGCGTCAATAGAGCGGAGATCACACAAGTCACAAGAATTCAGGACAGGGAAAGCTATAAGAGAGAAAGCGGCAACTCCCGACCCCACTAGAAATTGTTTTCTAATCATTGTAAAATGGAAAGAAAATCTGGAGTTCATTAATTTTTTTTTTATTTTTAAATTAAGATTTCTGCTTGCTGTCAGTGAATGTAAACTTTTTTTTTCTACATCTAACAGATCCGATCCTGAGCAGGTCACACTTTATAATGATTGTTAGAATAGACGGTTTGCTTTCATTGACAGCAAGCAGAGATTTTGCAATGGTAAATTGACACACGAAGATGGTAAGAAAACTGCACAACTTTTTCCTGTATGGTGGGCTTGTTCATCAGTCATCCTGAGCCACGAATTCTCTTCGGACCTGGTGGCGTCCCCTCTGATTAGCCGGCTCTGTGAAGACATGGCTTCAGGCCGGGCATACGGATGAATAGATGTGGCGGTGATGCCACAGGAGGAGCTGTGCCAGGTATATTGATGAGGAGACGTGGCGGTGATGCCACGGGAGGAGCTGTGCCGGGCATACTGATGAGACGTGGCGGTGATGCCACGGGAGGAGCTGTGCCGGTCATACTGATGAGGAGACGTGGCAGTGATGCCACGGGAGGAGCTGTGCCGGGCATACTGATGAGGAGACGTGGTGGTGATGCCACGGGAGGAGCTGTGTCGGGCATACTGATGGGGAGACGTGGCAGTGATGCCACGGGAGGAGCTGTGCCGGGCATACGGATGAGGAGACGTGGCAGTGATGCCACGGGAGGAGCTGTGCCGGGCATACTGATGAGGAGACGTGGCGGTGATGCCACAGGACGAGTTGTGCCGAGCATACGGATGAGGAGACGTGGCGGTGATGCCACGGCAGGAGCTGTGCCAGGCATACAGATGAAGAGACGTGGCGGTGATGCCACGGGAGGAGCTGTGCCGGGCTCTGATCTACCCATGTAACCACTGGATCAGCGTCCTGCAAATCTTTTTTTCTCATCTCTCATATATCTACTTGCTGATGGTTTCCCAATGAATTTGAAAGATCTAATGACTGAATACACAAAATTCCGATTGTTTCTCCCAAAATCGGTGGCATGAAATGTTCCCGCCTGCTAATTATCATAACATGTATTTTTGGCATATTTCTGGGCAGATTTGGAGGTCTTAGGCATTCACTTGGAAGAGTTTTTCCAAATTTGAATTAATATTTGTGAATGATTTTGCAGATTTGATCATATTTAGTGACCCTTTAAAAAAACAATAAGTTGTTCCCGTGTGTGTAATGGGGGCATTGATTGTACTGTTGGGGGGTCCGACGGGTCGGGGGCAGAGGGCGGCTCGTGACTCCTCAATAAACAGCCTGAGATTTATTTATTACCAATTTGTCGTTGTGCTTCTATATTCACAGTGTTCCCCCACATCTCCAGCTGTTGTGAATGTCAGGACATGCTGGGAATTGTAGTGTCACACAGCAGATTACTCACCAAAGTATCAGAATACCAACACGTGGTGCAAGCGCCACCTCCTATATATCACACGTGGGTTTATTCCCCAATGGTCTCATCACAAACTACAACACCGCCCCCCCCCCAAATCCACAGGGGCTCCGGGATCCCACTGCCTCACATGAGGTCATCATAATAGAGCTCGCCGATGTCCGGCTCATCACGTTTGCTTTTCCCGGCCTGTACTAGCCCTGCTGGCGGCTGCCGAGTCACTCGACGACGAAACGAAGGATGTTTTGGTAGCACGCCATAATCTAGGGAAAGTAGCGTGGAAATAAAGTCACAATTTTACTCTTTTAATCATTAGCGGTTCCCAATATTCTGGTATGCATTCCCAGCTAAGGCCCTGTGCGCACGCTGCGGATTTACCGTGGATTTTGCTGCGGATTTGCCACAGAAAATGTGTCTAACATTGCTGCAGTCATTCCCCAGCAAATCCTATGGGTTTTAAAAAAATGCTGTGCGCACACTGCGTTTTTTTATACCTGCGGATTTTCCGCAGCGGAATTAATGTGCATGTCACTTCTTTTCGCGGAAAATCCATGGATTTCGTTGCGGTTTTGGTGCGTTTTTTTACCGCGGGTGCAAGATTCTTTAACAGGGTCCGGATTTTTCTTAAGAAAAAGGCACTTTCTAGTGCGTACATAGTCTTAGCGAGTAATTCACTCTGCAGAATGGAGGGACCCGATCACTGACACCTCGAACCTATTGGGAGATCTGAATGCCTTGTTGGGGGAGAGACACTATTGCCTATAGGATGACAGCACTCGCTATCTTCGGCAGTCCCATAGAAGATGATAAGAGCAGCACTACATGTGGGGCTATTACTGTTTTCTACAGTAAATTTCAGAGCCCCCCCCATTCTCAGGATCAGCCAAACCCCCAGTAATCAGCAATTTATCACATATAGCATCCTATGGATATGTGACACTTCCAAAATGGGGACTAACCTCTTAAAGGGGATGTCCAGAGCCACTCACTTCTGCGTCGGAGGTGAACGGTGACGATGATGTTATGACCTGCACACCTGACAAGGCAGAAGCATGACCAGTAGATATTGTGCACATGCCTTGGTCATGCACACGTCTCGGCAAATGTGCTGGCAATAACGTCATCAGCAATGCGCTCGTCTACTCCTCTACGGACTCCAGCTGATATGGTGCCAGAAAGCCCCTCTAAGGACCAACAGCTGATGTGGTCCAGATAGCCCCTCTGAGGACCAACAGCTGATGTGGTCCAGATAGCCCCTCTGAGGACCAACAGCTGATGTGGTCCAGATAGCCCCTCTGAGGACCAACAGCTGATGTGGTCCAGATAGCCCCTCTGAGGACCAACAGCTGATGTGGTCCAGATATCAGCTGTTGGTCCTCAGAAGGGCTATCTGGACCACATCAGCTGTTGGTCCTTAGAGGGGCTATCTGGACCACATCAGCTGTTGGTCCTCAGAGGGGCTATCTGGACCACATCAGCTGTTGGTCCTCAGAGGGGCTATGGTCCAGATAGCCCCTCTAAGGACCAACAGCTGATATGGTCCAGATAGCCCCTCTAAGGACTAATAGAATAGCTGATACGGTGCCGGAAAGCCCCTCTAAGGACTCCAGCTGATACGGTACTGGATCACCTCTCTAAGGACGCCAGCTAATATGGTGCCAGATAGTCCTTAGAGGGACTAACAGCTGATACGGTGCAGCCCCTCTAACGACTCCAGCTCATACGGTGCTAGTTAGCCCCTCTAAGGACTCCAGCTGAAACTGTGGCAGATAGCCCCTGTAAGGACTCCAGCTGATGGGGCACCAAAAGATTAATAAGCTGCCTGGTCTCTGACCTTCAGTTAAACTACAACTGCCAGAAGAGATTTATATTTATGATGCAGTTTTCCATAAAGCCTCAATTTAGTGACATTTTATTCTACCCCAACACTGCGGCACATGGATTAGCCTCACTGACGGGATTAATCCAGGCATTTAACGTTCAGCCTGAGAGTCTACAGAAGAAATCCGGGCTTTGGTCTTAGATTTTGGAGGACGCTAGGCCACACTCCACCCACACATCCACGCGACAAGTCCTAGTGCTTCTGTTTTTCTCTAGGACGGCACACCGACCCATACAATCATTGCGCCACTTACCATCTATAAGTCCAAAGTGCTCCACCGGGATCTCAGCCAGAGCCTCGAAGTCGAGGGGGATTTCACGCCGCGCTCTGTAATCAGAGAGATCAGCATGACGTGTACCGTGACTTCCAGACGATGCGTTCCTCCTCAGATACTCACCTTGGTAATACCGAATAACAGGAGACGGCTTCTAGAAGAAGAAGCAGGAACATCCACGAGAACACGAGACTGTTACCCATGACCGGAGCGCGGAAGGCGAGAAGAACCGCTGACATCACAATGGCCGGGTCACACACCGGAGACAGCAACGGAGACAATGGAGACAGCAACGGAGACAACAGCGGACGCAATGGAGACAACAGCGGACAGAATGGAGACAACAGCGGACACAATGGAGACAACAGCGGACACAATGGAGACAACTGATTTTTTTCCTTTATTTTTTCATCACTATAAAACGCTGCAGAAAGTAAATAAACTTTTTTATTTACATTTTTATTTTATAAATCAGCCAAATAATTATCTTTGCAACTAATTATTTTACAGGGGGTGCCCCCCATACATTGTACAGCGTCTTATAAAAAGGGAAAACATTTAATCATTTTAAATTTACAAAAAAAATTCAGTATTTTTTCTTTTTTTGGGAATCACATGAAAGTTTTTATTTCCAACATTGAAAGTGATCCGTAAAGTAATAAATTGCTGAACTCCGAGGGTCTGCGCATCACGAAATCAGGCTCAGAAGTGTACCCTCAAAAAAAAAAAAAAAAAAAAAAAAAAAATCAGGCGCGCTTACCCTACAGTGCTCCATTCATTCTCTATGGGACTGGAGGAGAAAGTAGAGCGCTGCACCCACCTATGTGTCCCAGGGGGAATGGATGGGGTAGCCGCACACCGGCGCAGTCACCACTTTATTTGGAAAGGGCATTTCAGAGGTGGAGAAAGTAGAGCGCTGCACCCACCTATGTGTCCCAGGGGGAATGGATGGGGCAGCCACACACCGGCGCGGCCAACGCTTTATTTGGAGAGGGCATTTCAGAGCCCTAATCATGGGATCACTGCAGCTCCCAAATATCCTTGAAATGTGTGGGAAGGGGAGAATATCCTCATACATGGGTCCATCATCAACAAAGACATTCTCATTACATCATCATTAAACTCAGAACAAAACTCTTAAAAAGGAATTGTAAAAAAAATTGGGAAAAGATGGCGGCTTTTTTCCCAAAACAGCGCCTTTTTTGCCCATTTATAGTGTTGAATGGTGAACAGTTGCAATACCAGACTAAGCCTCCGGACCAAGTGGCGCTGATTCTGCATGAAGGCGCCATGGTTTTCTTATAAAGCCATTTATTTAATGGAAATTCTAATCCACAACATAGGAAGTAAACCATGGCAGGAGGTCACTAAGGATCCCAGGGATCTCCATGGTCCGAGTCCGTCTCACGTCACAAAGTGGAGGAGGAAATCTCACAGATTAAGAAATGTATAATCAGAGTATAAATATGGGGAATCAGACGCCATGTTGGAAAGGTCGTCTGAGCTGTGACCGCGCCAGTGCCGTGCTGGTATCAGAGGGGGAAGAGTCCAGATCTCAGGAGCCGCTCATCCCCAGTTGTAAAAGTAAATCTTCTGCCACACGGGTAGGTAATCCATCAGAGGACCTGCACAGGGACGAGAGGGTCAAAATGTGGACCACAAGGACCGCCCCAGCCCAAACATCATATTATCATGCCACTTACGTGCCACCAAGCCAAGACCCGGGACGTAGTCTCCCAAGAGCCGGAGGAGGAGCAGCAGACGAACCCTGCGAGTATGAATGAAACACATGAGCGTCTGCCAACGGCATTTACACACACATGCTGTATCGCCGCCACAGACAGCAGCTGAGCATGATCTATGACCCAAGCAGAGGTCACTGTGCAGGGAGTGGAGGAGGTGAGCTGTGACACAAATTGTGAATGGAGGATCCTAAGTTATCTACTGTATATAGGAGTTATTAGTCCTTGCACAGGAGGAGGAGGTGAGCTGTGACATCAATTGTGAATCCTGTGTTATCTACTGTAAATAGGTGTTATCAGTCATTATAAAGATTCAAAGGTCCAGCAGCACACCCATAAAAAATGATTATTTATTCCATATCTAAAAATGTTTAAAAATGTCCTTTTAAACATTTTATATATGGAATAAATAAATTCATTTTTTATGGATGTGCTGCTGGACCTTTGACTCTTTATGGTTACTTCTCTTGGCTCAAGAATCTCTGTGAACCATCACAAGGACTTCCACAGACATGCGGTGAGCAGTATTTGGGAGTTTTTTTCTCCCCTGATTGTTATCAGTCATTATACAGGAGGAGGAGGAGGAGGTGAGCTGTGATACCACCTAGTAAGTGGTTGATCCCGTGTTATCTACTGTATATAGTGGTATTATCCGTCATTCTACAGGAGGTGGTGAGCTGTGACATCACCTATTGTGAATGGTGGATCCTGTTTTATCCATTGCATGTAGAGGTGTTATGAGTGATTGTACAGGAGGAGAAGGTGAGCTGTGATATCACAGATTGTGAATAGTAGATCCTGTGTTATCTACTGTATATAAAAGGTGTTATCAGTCATTGTACAGGAGTAGGAAGAGAAGGTGAGCTGTGACATCACTTTTTGCGAATAGTGGATTTTGTGTCATTAATGGGGGGGGCAGCGCTCTTGGCCATTCTGCAGTGCGGCCCCATTATAGTGGATGTGACAGTTGCATTTCCCTCCACAGCAGGTGACCAAGAGCGCCGCCCTGCAGGATAAACCAGACGAAGCGTTTCATTAATTTTCAGGATCTCCGAGGCTAAACGCCCAACAATCACCACATGATGCCATATCCTGGCGTATCCTCCTTAAAGGGAACCTATCACCTAGAATATGCGTTCTGACCTATCAGCAGACGCATGTGTGCCCTAATTACACCTCCCTACCCATCCCTGTGTTATAAAATTGTATAATATGAAAGTAATAAACTTTTTATTACCTTCATATCTTGTATGTAAATAGCAGGGAATGTGGTCACAGGGGCGGCGCCTTGCCCTATGGACGTCTGCATATATCCGTGGTATCACGCCCCTGTGGGCGTGATACCATCGAGCGACGTCCCCGTCGCTCATTCTATCCTGCGTGCATTGCAGCAGGCTTCTTTTCCGGGTGTTCACACGCTGGCTTCAGACGCGCACTGCGCAGGCGCAGTGCGCGTCTGAAACTGACAAGGAGAACCCGGAAGAGAAGCCTGCCGCAATGCTCGCAGGATAGAATGAGCGACGGGGACGTCGCTCGATGGTATCACGCCCACAGGGGCGTGATACCACGGATATATGCAGACGTCCATAGGGCAAGGCGCCGCCCCTGTGACCACATTCCCTGCTATTTACATACAAGATATGAAGGTAATAAAAAGTTTATTACTTTCATATTATACAATTTTATAACACAGGGATGGGTAGGGAGGTGTAATTAGGGCACACATGCGTCTGCTGATAGGTCAGAACGCATATTCTAGGTGACAGGTTCCCTTTAAGGCTATGTTCATATAATCAATAGTCATCCTTTAAAATGGATCCGTTGGGAAACGGATTTCTGCCAGATTTTTTTTTTTTTTACATGGGAGTCTATGGACAAAGAATTTGTTACCGAATCGCTATTTAACCATCCATTGTACTTGCATTTGTAATATGTCTGTTATTTTCATAACAGATCCGTTACAAATGGACAATTAATAGCAATCCCTTAACGGATCCGTTCTCAATAGATTCCAGTGTTAAAAAATGGATCCAGCAGAAATCAGTTCTTAACAACAAAAAAGTTGTGTTTGCAGAACTTCTTTGCAAACAGATCCATAAAGGATGATTAAAGGACACGTGAATTCAGCCCGAAGGGGTTGTCTGTGATTACACAGCAGCTTTACAGGCACATGACGCGGATACTCCTGTATCTGCTCGTCTAAATACAGATACTCACTCAGTATAGCGATTATAGAACGGGGAGCGCAGCAGATAATACAGCAGAAGCAGCGTCCTCCTCCTCAGCTCTCCTCGCTCCCTGCGGCTCAGACGGGGGACGTCACGCAGCACGGACAGGCTGGAAAAGGGGACACAGCGACATCAAACACACAGCCAGCACGGACAGGCTGGAAAAGGGGACACAGCGACATCAAACACACAGCCAGCACGGACAGGCTGGAAAAGGGGACACAGCGACATCAAACACACATCCGGCACGGACAGGCTGGAAAAGGGCACACAGCGACATCAAACACATAGCCAGCACGGACAGGCTGGAAAAGGGGACACAGCGACATCAAACACACATCCGGCACGGACAGGCTGGAAAAGGGCATACAGCGACATCAAACACATAGCCAGCACGGACAAGCTGGAAAAGGGGACACAGCGACATCAAACACACAGCCGACACGGACAGGCTGGAAAAGGGGACACAGCGACATCAAAACACACAGCCGGCACGGACAGGCTGGAAAAGGGCACACAGCGACATCAAACACATAGCCGACACGGACAGGCTGGAAAAGGGGACACAGCGACATCAAACACACAGCCGACACGGACAGGCTGGAAAAGGGGACACAGCGACATCAAACACACAGCCGGCACGGACAGGCTGGAAAAGGGGACGCATGCCCCCGGATAGGTCCAGTAGGAGTCATGTTCCTATCTGCAGGGTGTCCCAAAGTGGATCCTGACCTTGCAATATCCAATGCAGCCGCCAACATCCACGGCTTCCACGATTTCTGGCCCCATGCAGCCAAGCTCGCCACTGAAAATAAAGGGTTAAGGTGCAATCGGGAGGAAATCAGACTGGAAGAGAAAGAAAAATGGAGGCGATGGCAAAGGATACAGTGTGTAACCGGCCGCAGGATGTGAACCGTTTCGGCCACGGTGCCCAGCGCGCCCAGCTCGGAAGGTTGACCGTTCCTTTCATTGTGTCCTTCTTTCCTCTGCTCCGGGGCCTGGGGGCTTCTCCAATAGCGATTACGGCCAGAGGGGGCTTAAATAAATAAACTATATGTATAGCATATGAACAAGCAAAACAATGGACAAGTCAACGAGACGCTGAATATGAATCCTTACCGTCACTGAGGGATCGCACCGCGCGGCTCGAGCGTCTGCCCACAAAACAGGCGTCCGGCTTCCCATCACTCTCCTCTCCTGGAAGCAAATTAACGAGAGAAAACAGGAGTGAGATCCGGAGACGCAGCTCCTCGCCTCGCTGTTACCCCTCCAAAACTGAAGACCGCGTGTGCAGCTGAAAACAGCGACGACATCTAGCGATGGAAGCCACTAGATGGCGGTGAAATCAGACACAGCTTGTACTGATCCATTTAAAGGGAACCTGGCAGGAATATTTTACTACTGAAACTAATGGTAAAGCTGGACAGGTCCTAGTACAACAATAATGAGGATACCTGTATTGTAGTGATCCGATGTGGCAGTGCGGAGAAATCAAGCTTTAAAGCCACAAGCAAATTAGCCTGCAAGTGCACTGGGGGCGTGTCCAAGCACTCTACACAATGACACGCCCCCAACGCATCTCCAGGCTGATTTCACCGCAGTGCCACATTGGATCACTACAAGACATGCAACCCTTTTATGGTTGTACCAGGACCCACACCGGGCCCCGCGCCAGCATCTGTAACGGGGTCCATGCCAGCGCCTGTACCCAGCCGCGCATCAGCGCCTGTACCAAGCCCCTCATCAGCGCCTGTACCAAGCCCCGCATCAGCGCCTGTACCAAGCCCCGCATCAGCGCCTGTACCAAGCCCCGCATCAGCGCCTGTACCAAGCCCCGCATCAGCGCCTGTACCAAGCCCCGCATCAGCGCCTGTACCAAGCCCCGCATCAGCGCCTGTACCAAGCCCCGCATCAGCGCCTGTACCAAGCCCCGCATCAGCGCCTGTACCAAGCCCCGCATCAGCGCCTGTACCAAGCCCCGCATCAGCGCCTGTACCAAGCCCCGCATCAGCGCCTGTACCAAGCCCCGCATCAGCGCCTGTACCAAGCCCCGCATCAGCGCCTGTACCAAGCCCCGCATCAGCGCCTGTACCAAGCCCCGCATCAGCGCCTGTACCCAAGCCCCGCATCAGCGCCTGTACCCAAGCCTCGCATCAGCGCCTGTACCCAAGCCCCGCATCAGCGCCTGCACCCAAGCCCCGCATCAGCGCCTGCACCAAGCCCCGCATCAGCGCCTGCACCAAGCCTCGCATCAGCGCCTGTACCCAAGCCCCGCATCAGCGCCTGTACCAAGCCCCGCATCAGCGCCTGTACCAAGCCCCGCATCAGCGCCTGTACCAAGCCCCGCATCAGCGCCTGTACCAAGCCCCGCATCAGCGCCTGTACCAAGCCCCGCATCAGCGCCTGTACCAAGCCCCGCATCAGCGCCTGTACCAAGCCCCGCATCAGCGCCTGTACCAAGCCCCGCATCAGCGCCTGTACCAAGCCCCGCATCAGCGCCTGTACCAAGCCCCGCATCAGCGCCTGTACCAAGCCCCGCATCAGCGCCTGTACCAAGCCCCGCATCAGCGCCTGTACCAAGCCCCGCATCAGCGCCTGTACCAAGCCCCGCATCAGCGCCTGTACCAAGCCCCGCATCAGCGCCTGTACCAAGCCCCGCATCAGCGCCTGTACCAAGCCCCGCATCAGCGCCTGTACCAAGCCCCGCATCAGCGCCTGTACCAAGCCCCGCATCAGCGCCTGTACCAAGCCCCGCATCAGCGCCTGTACCAAGCCCCGCATCAGCGCCTGTACCAAGCCCCGCATCAGCGCCTGTACCAAGCCCCGCATCAGCGCCTGTACCAAGCCCCGCATCAGCGCCTGTACCAAGCCCCGCATCAGCGCCTGTACCAAGCCCCGCATCAGCGCCTGTACCAAGCCCCGCATCAGCGCCTGTACCAAGCCCCGCATCAGCGCCTGTACCAAGCCCCGCATCAGCGCCTGTACCAAGCCCCGCATCAGCGCCTGTACCAAGCCCCGCATCAGCGCCTGTACCAAGCCCCGCATCAGCGCCTGTACCAAGCCCCGCATCAGCGCCTGTACCAAGCCCCGCATCAGCGCCTGTACCAAGCCCCGCATCAGCGCCTGTACCAAGCCCCGCATCAGCGCCTGTACCAAGCCGCGCATCAGCGCCTGTACCAAGCCGCGCATCAGCGCCTGTACCAAGCCCCGCATCAGCGCCTGTACCAAGCCGCGCATCAGCGCCTGTACCAAGCCCCGCATCAGCGCCTGTACCCAAGCCCCGCATCAGCGCCTGTACCAAGCCCCGCATCAGCGCCTGTACCAAGCCCCGCATCACAATCTGTAGCGGGCCGTTTAAGATGACAAGGTGTAAATTATAAAGTTAGTGGTTTTGTGGAAATGCATTGTTTTCGCTACGTGCCGCCGACCCACAATCAGCTATTTAATAATAAACGAATTATTTGGATACCCAAACCAGAAAATATTTTGGAAATCTTAAGCTCCTACACAAAGGAAGAACGCAGCTAAAATAAAAAATATTCCCAGAAACCCCCAATAACCCCCAGACCTGTTTGGTTCAGGGCCCCCTCTCGGTCTAGCGGGGTCACAGGGGGCGAGGTCTGGATCCCGGATTTATACCACAGGAGCAGCACAATACGGAGACAGGCCCTAATGGGAGAAAGAAGAAGAGACCCTGGCTTTAGGAAGCCGGTGTGACCTTAATACAGAGGTCGTCATCAAGTCTCCTCATTTTCACCTAATAAGCCTAAAAAAAGGAAGAAGGCGATTCTCACTTCAGCAGCTGTATCACCAGTATGGCCGCCCATCGGATTTTGTCACCCCAGGCACGGGCCGATCCGATTTCAATAAAAACTTCCAGACTTTCCAGGACTCCTAACCAGTTTTTGAGACGCCGCTGGGGGCCGTCCTGTGACAGAGGGATTAAAAATAAAAATAATATGGAGTTAAATGAGTGGGTTGGGTGGGTTTAAAGAAAAAAAAACAAAAAAAAAAAAAAACATGGCTGCTCTTGACTCGCTGCCCAAAAAAATGCACCTGCTCCCATTCATGGCTTGTGCCTGGTATTGCAGCTTAGAGCCATTGAAGTGATTGGGACCGAGCTGCAATACCACACCTAAGCTGCGCACAGGGGAGGCGCTGTTCTGTAAACGAGAGCAGATCATGTGATCGATACTTACAGTGGGCGGCGGCTTCAGGAACTCTTTCCTCAGGATTCCATCATTGAGCAAAACCAGGAGATTGGAGGCCGAGTACACTAAGGGGAAGACGAGAGAATGCTCAACATCGGTGCACAGAGGACACTCAGGCCGGGGGGCAACGCCGCAGCGTCTGCACAGAGGACACTCAGGCCGGGGGGCAATGCCTCAGCGCCTGCACAGAGGACACTCAGGCCGGGGGGCAATGCCGCAGCGTCTGCACAGAGGACACTCAGGCCGGGGGGCAATGCCGCAGCGTCTGCACAGAGGACACTCAGGCCGGGGGGCAATGCCGCAGCGTCTGCACAGAAGACACTCAGGCCGGGGGGCAATGCCGCAGCGTCTGCACAGAGGACACTCAGGCCGGGGGGCAATGCCGCAGCGTCTGCACAGAGGACACTCAGGCCGGGGGGCAATGCCTCAGCGCCTGCACAGAGGACACTCAGGCCGGGGGGCAATGCCTCAGCGCCTGCACAGAGGACACTCAGGCCGGGGGGCAACGCCGCAGCGTCTGCACAGAGAACACTCAGGCCGGGGGGCAACGCCACAGCGTCTGCACAGAGAACACTCAGGCCGGGGGGCAATGCCGCAGCGTCTGCACAGAGAACACTCAACCAGGGGGCAATGCCGCAGCGTCTGCACAGAGGACACTCAGGCAGGGGAACAATGCCGCAGCGCCTGCACAGAGAACACTCAGGCCGGGGAACAACGCCGCAGCGTCTGCACAGAGGACACTCAGGCCGGGGGGCAATGCCGCAGCATCTGCACAGAGGACACTAAGGCCGGGGGGCAATGCCGCAGCGTCTGCACAGAGGACACTCAGGCCGGGGGGCAATGCCGCAGCGTCTGCACAGAGAACACTCAGGCCGGGGAACAATGCCGCAGCGCCTGCACAGAGGACACTCAGGCCGGGGGGGCAACGCCGCAGCGCCTGCACAGAGGACACTCAGGCCGGGGGGGCAACGCCGCAGCGCCTGCACAGAGGAAACTCAGGCCGTGGGGCAACGCCGCAGCGCCTGCACAGAGGACACTCAACCCGGGGGGCAACGCCGCAGCGTCTGCACAGAGGACACTCAGGCTGGGGAACAACGCTGCAGCGCCTGCACAGAGAACACTCAGGCCGGGGAACAACGCCTGCACAGAGGACACTCAACCCGAGGGCAATGCCGCAGCGCCTGCACAAAGAACACTCAACCCGGGGGGCAACGCCGCAGCGTCTGCACAGAGGACACTCAGGCCGGGGGGCAACGCCGCAGCACCTGCACAGAGGACACTCAGGCCGGGGGGCAACGCCGCAGCGCCTGCACAGAGGACACTCAGGCCGGGGGGCAACGCCGCAGCGCCTGCACAGAGGACACTCAGGCCGGGGAACAACACCTGCACAGAGGACACTCAACCCGAGGGCAACGCCGCAGCGCCTGCACAGAGGACACCTCAACCCGGGGGGCAACGCCGCAGCGCCTGCACAGAGGACACTCAACCCGGGGGGCAACGCCGCAGCGCCTGCACAGAGGACACTCAACCCGGGGGGCAACGCCGCAGCGCCTGCACAGAGGACACTCAACCCGAGGGCAATGCCGCAGCGCCTGCACAGAGAACACTCAACCCGGGGAGCAACGCCGCAGCGCCTGCACAGAGGACACTCAGGCCGGGGGGCAACGCCGCAGCATCTGCACAGAGGACACTCAGGCCGGGGGGCAATGCCGCAGCGCCTGCACAGAGAACACTCAGGCCGGGGGGCAATGCCGCAGTGTCTGCACAGAGGACACTCAGGCCGGGGGGCAATGCCGCAGTGTCTGCACAGAGAAGACTCAACCAGGGGGCAATGCTGCAGCGTCTGCACAGAGGACACTCAGGCCGGGGAACAATGCCGCAGCGCCTGCACAGAGGACACTCAACCAGGGGGCAATGCCGCAGCGCCTGCACAGAGGACACTCAACCAGGGGGCAATGCCGCAGCGCCTGCACAGAGGACACTCAGGCCGGGGGGGCAACGCCGCAGCGTCTGCACAGAGGACACTCAACCAGGGGGCAATGCCGCAGCGCCTGCACAGAGGACACTCGGGCCGGGGGGCAACGCCGCAGCGTCTGCACAGAAGGGTGGGAGTGATGTTACACGTTTAACCCCTCAGATGCCACATTTAAAAATGTAAATTTTATATATATATATATATATATATATACATATTTCTGGACTTATACGTTATTACTCTGTCGCTGTTTTTCATAATGTGTGTGAATAAAACCCATTTCTCATTTTGGGGGGGTGCAATGATGATGACACCAGATTAATGGCGCCTCCGTGCTGTGATATCACACTGGGGGGATTATTGGGGGAGCAGCTTGTGCGTTTCATCAGAGATGAATGATGGTCTGTGTACTGCGCTGCAGACTAGGTCACCGCTATAGAAGAGTCAATAAATCTGCAGATCACACGTCACTCACCGAGCTCGGACAATTCATGGGAATCTGTAAAGCGACCTAAAAAAAAAAAAAAAAAATTAAATTAAATTAAAGCTCTTCTTCAATCAGAATTCGGATACAGGTGACATTACGTTGTCATGGTGTTTATTGTGCGGGAAAAATGACGGGGGTCCACGCGAGGCTCTCCGGGGGGGGGACCCCACACACACCGGGCTCTCCGGCTCAGTACAATTATCACAACCTCACACTCCAATAGTTTTATTATTTCAGTGGCTAAAAAAAAAAAAAAAAAAAAAAATCACAATCTTGCAAAATAAAGTGTTTTGCAATTGTCAGATATTTCCATAGCCTCTGGCGGCGGCCATAGTGGAGGGCACCCAGCTTTCCCAGGAGCAGATCCGGATGGGCAGAGCATTTATAGGCGGATACGTCCTTTATCACCCCATTGGAAGGGCATGCACCCCCACATGGCGGCGCAGTGCACGGGGTGAAGGTGCAGAGTGTGTAGGGTGCGCGTCACGACAGCCGTAATCTGCAGACACCAGCCCCCCGATCACCCACCTGCGATGAGGTAGGAGAGCATGCGCACCGCCCCCTCCACCTGCGTGGCCCCCGTGGGGTTCTGGAGCACGAACTCCCTGTACTTGTGTGTCAGCCCCTGCAGCTTCCCCCAGCAGCCGCCTGCCATCCTGCCCTTCTCTTCCGGGTGTGAGCCGGCCCCTGCAGGGGCGGAGCATGCGCAGTAACCCCTCATCGTCTGAAACCATGGCAAAGGCAACCGGATTAACCTTGTCATTGCCATCTATGCTTAAATACATACATTTCTACTTCTACAATTATCCCCGCGTTCGTTCTGGGTGGGAGAGGGGTTAATAATATATATATATATATATATATATATATATATATATATATATATATATATATATATATATATATATGTATATATGTTCATATATATTATATATATATATATATATTATTTGTATATTTATTTATATATTATTTATTATAAATGTATTTATTCTTTTGCATTTGTTTATTTATTTATTTTTTTGCACTGATTTTTCTGGCACTAAAGTTCATTGGTAAAAGCACTGTGTGACCAGCAGAGGGCGCCAACTCCTGGAGATTTGGGAGTTGCACAGATTTTTCACACTTGTGTCGTTTTCTGTCCATAAAAATAAAAGAAACATTTTTGTGTTTTGCATATTTTTTGTTAGTAGTGCATGTGTCAACTCTATTCTCACATATGGGGAAAAAAAGGAACGACTAATCGGATAATAATTGTTGCTGTTCATTTTTTTTTTTCCGGGGGCGAGTTTGGTTCATAAGAGATGTCTCGGATGATTTTTTTATGCGGTCACTGAATAAAGGCCTAAGGGAGCTCAGTGACTATCTGGGAAAGCTGGATGACAATTTCTAGAAGAGCACAGCGCCTCATATAGTGAGGTGGCGGTTCTCAGTACTGCAGCTCAGATCTCATTATTATTATTATTATTATTATTATTATTTATTTATAGAGCAGCATTGATTCCATGGTGCTGTACATGAGGGGGTTACATACAGAATACATATACAAGTTACAGTAGACAGACTAGTACAGAGGGAAGAGGGCCCTGCCCTTGCGGGCTTACATTCTATAGGATTATGGGGAGGAGACAGTAGGTGGGGTGTAGGTTGGGCGGCAGCTCCGCACGGTGGTGGGGTGGCAGCTCCGCACGGTGGTGGGGTGGCAGCTCCGCACGGTGGTGGGGTGGCAGCAGGGCCGGCGTCAGCACCCGGCAAACCCGGGCAAATGCCGGGGCCCTGGAGAGCCGGGGGGGCCCACTCGGCCTCGTCAGTTCTCCTGTCCCTTGGCCGGGGCCCACTCGCCTTTACAGTTCTGCGGTCCCCGGCCGAGTTCCGGGGACCGCAGTCCTCGGCAGCAATCTGCGGCGCCGTCACTTTAAGGCGCGCAGACATCCTGGTTTGAATTTCATCTGTGGGCGGAGCTACCGCCTTCTCAGTCCCACAGATGAAGGAGGCGAGCTTCTGTCCGGCGCTGTGTGGGCCCCCTCTCCACCGTGACCTAATCGGGTAAGTGCCCTCCCCGCCTCCCCATTATGGGCCCCGGTGAGCTGCTTCTAACCCCCCAGATGTATGCCCTGGCCCCTGCCAATCCCCCCCGCCGATTCCGCGGGTGCTGTACCCGCCGAGCCGCGGGTGTGGGCCCCGCCGAGCCGCGGGTGTGGGCCCCGCCGAGCCGCGGGTGCTGTACCCGCCGAGCCGCAAGTGTGGGCCCCGCCGAGCCGCGGGTGCTGTACCCGCCGAGCCGCAAGTGTGGGCCCCGCCGAGCCGCGGGTGCTGTACCCGCCGAGCCGCGGGTGCTGTACCCGCCGAGCCGCAAGTGTGGGCCCCGCCGAGCCGCGGGTGCTGTACCCGCCGAGCCGCAAGTGTGGGCCCCGCCGAGCCGCGGGTGCTGTCGCCGCCGAGCCGCGGGTGTGGGCCCCGCCGAGCCGCGGGTGTGGGCCCCGCCGAGCCGCGGGTGCTGCTGCGGGTGCTGTACTGCCGAGCCGCGGGTGTGGGCCCCGCCGAGCCGCGGGTGCTGCCGCGGGTGCTGTCCCCGCCGAGCCGCGGGTGTGGGCCCCACAGAGCAGCAGAGTTGTGTGCATTTGTCTGAATGTAGCAGAGTTGTATGTGTTTGTCTGTATGTAGCAGAGTTGTATGTGTTTGTCTGTATGTAGCAGAGTTGTATGTGTTTGTCTGTATGTAGCAGAGTTGTATGTGTTTGTCTGTATGTAGCAGAGTTGTATGTGTTTGTCTGTATGTAGCAGAGTTGTATGTGTTTGTCTGTATGTAGCAGAGTTGTGTGTGTTTGTCTGTATGTAGCAGAGTTGTGTATGTGTTTGTCTGTATGTAGCAGAGTTGTGTATGTGTTTGTCTGTATGTAGCAGAGTTGTATGTGTTTGTATGTAGCAGAGTTGTGTGTTTGTCTGTATGTAGTAGAGTTGTGTGTGTTTGTCTGTATGTAGCAGAGTTGTATGTGTTTGTATGTAGCAGAGTTGTGTGTGTTTGTCTGTATGTAGCAGAGTTGTGTGTGTTTGTCTGTTTGTAGCAGAGTTGTGTGTGTTTGTATGTAGCAGAGTTGTGTGTGTTTGTCTGTATGTAGCAGAGTTGTATGTGTTTGTCTGTATGTAGCAGAGTTGTGTGTGTTTGTCTGTATGTAGCAGAGTTGTGTGTGTTTGTCTGTCTGTATGTAGCAGACTTGTGTGTGTGTGTGTGTGTGTGTGTGTGTTTGTCTGTCTGTATGCAGCAGACTTGTGTTTGTGTGTGTGTGTGTCTGTCTGTAAGTGTATATGACTGTATAGATTTGTCTGTTTATATGTATTTTTGTGAGTTTGTCTTTAAATATGTATATGTACGTGTTCGTATCGGTGTCTGTGTGTGGATGGGGCCCACTGGGACTCTTCCGCCCGGGGCCCACAAAAACCTGGAGCCGGCCCTGGGTGGCAGCTCCGCACGGTGGTGGGGTGGCAGCTCCGCACGGTGGTGGGGTGGCAGCTCCGCACGGTGGTGGGGTGGCAGCTCCGCACGGTGGTGGGGCGGCAGTTCCGCACGGTGGTGGGGTGGCGGCTCCGCACGGTGGTGGGGCGGCAGCTCCGCACGGTGGTGGGGTGGCAGCTCCGCACGGTGGTGGGGCGGCAGTTCCGCACGGTGGTGGGGTGGCAGCTCCGCACGGTGGTGGGGTGGCAGCTCCGCACGGTGGTGGGGTGGCAGCTCCGCACGGTGGTGGGGTGGCAGCTCCGCACGGTGGTGGGGTGGCAGCTCCGCACGGTGGTGGGGTGGCAGCTCCGCACGGTGGTGGGGTGGCAGCTCCGCACGGTGGTGGGGCGGCAGTTCCGCACGGTGGTGGGGCGGCGGCTCCGCACGGTGGTGGGGCGGCAGCTCCGCACGGTGGTGGGGCGGCAGCTCCGCACGGTGGTGGGGTGGCAGCTCCGCACGGTGGTGGGGTGGCAGCTCCGCACGGTGGTGGGGCGGCAGTTCCACTTTTATAGGAGCTGAGTTGTAGTACCCAGAACAGCCACTACATGGTGTGCGGTGCTGAGCTGCAGTACTAAGCATGGCCACTTCACAGTGTGCGGCGCTGTCTCTGTGCATTCTATATCCAACCACCACAGGAGCTCGGTGTCAGAGCCAGGGGGTTTAGATCAGAGCTCGGTGAACCCTGAACCCAAGCACAAAATTCTCCGCGTCCACTAAATGTGACCAGGGGTCATATGATCATATTAACAATCATTCGGCCCCATACAGTTTGTATATGACAATTTAGAAAGGCCCTGAAAAGAATGCGGATCGTCTTGTTACATCATTATATCATTGCTTGTTATAGGGAGACATCTGCCCTTTTAAACCTGCCTATAATGGTGTAAACGCCGCTGTGCTCCTGAATCCGGAGATGTTTTTCTTTTGTTCCTGCTCCTCTCCGTTCCTGAGATATGGCCTTCTCTTTCCTCTATCTAAACAAGTAATTGTTTTTGTACAACTGGGTGTGGTCTAAAAAGTAAACACCCCTGATGTACCGATACCATGCCCACTTGGCTATCAAGGATAGATTTATATGCAGAGAAGAAGAGACCATATCTTGAGAACGAAGAGACGCAGAAACAAGATAAAACCATCTCCGGATTCAGGAGAACAGCGGCATTTAAAGGGAATAAGTCACCAGGTTTTTGCTCCCCCATCTGAGAGCAGCATAATATAGAGACAGAGATCCTGATTCCAGTAATGTGTCACTTACTGAGGTGTCTGCTGTCATTGTGATAAAATCAATGTTTTTTTCTGCTGTGATTTAGAAGTTATACAGAGCTGATGAAGGACTACCTGCAGTTTATCAAGTAGTCCTGTAATGATAATCTCCTGCTGATTAAACTGTGACTTTATAAAAACTACACTAAGCAGCTCAGTAAGTGACACATCGCTGGAATCAGGATCTCTGCCCCTATGTTATGCTGCTCTTAGATTAGATGGTGGCAGATTCCCTTTATTTATGGTACTTTGAAAAATTTGGGAAAGGAAAATGTAGTAAATTTGGTGTAGAAGAAACTCCACACAAAATGTCTATCTCTCAAGGTGGCATAAAATAACTTTTATTTATTTAATTTACTAGATTGGCTGCATTATTTTTTGTGTAACAAAAAAATGGATCATTTTTTATTTTTCAGGGGGGGGGGGGGGCGGTTGCTATGTCCGTCCATTCATTACCCCCCACATATCATGTTCTTATTGTACAAAAAAAAAAATATAATAGAGATTTTCCAACCTCCGCTCTAAACCTGGTCCTCCAAAATGAAAAAATCGTGTACTTTCAGTTTAATTTTTTGTAAATATATTAATTAAAAAATATATATATATATATTTATATATATATATATATATATATATATATATATATATATATATATATATTAATTAATATATTTAAAAAAAAAATTAAACTGAAAGTACACGATTTTTGCATTTTGGAGGACCAGGTATAGAGAGGAGGTTGGAAAGTCTCTATTATATTTTTTTTTATATATATACATGTATATATATATATATAAATATATATATATATATATACATATACATATATGCGGAAACATTTTTTATTTATTTATTTTACTTTACGCCTGTATGATATGATGGAATCAAGCATAAAAATATTCCAGAAGATATGGAGTGCTGGTCCTTTGTATTAGTTATATATATTTATTTATAAATATATATTATTATTTATCTGTATTATTATATATCTGTATATATTATTTTTTCTAAATGCTTATATATTATATTTTATTTATAAATTATTTATACATATTTATATATTATCTATATATCATTCAGATTCGTGGCGCGTTCTATAACTGCTGAATATTTCTGTATTTCACACGCTAATATTTTTAGGTGCCGGTTCCTTTAAGTGGCAAAAAACAGTCCCCGCCCCTTGCTTTGATTGACAAGCTGACGGCCTGGAAACAATGTGACTGAAGTGCGCAGGCGCAGATACAGAACGCTCGCTCGTCTGGTCTGGGGCACAGGCTGCGCTGTAGATCGCAGAGCGCATCGATTGTGAATGTCTCCGGCGCGGATCAGCTCTATGGCTGCAAATCAGAGTCTGTGATTGATGGAGACCCGGGGGCCGAAGATGGAGACCCGGGGCCCGGAGACGGGGGCCCAGCACCGGCACTGACCGGGAGCTGAGGTAGGAGGGATACAGAGCACAGTGAGGGCTGGCATGGGGCTGTTACATGGGGCTGCTGACAGCTGGCAGGCGGTGTATACCCATATACAGGGCATGGATGCCGCCGCCGCCGCCTCTGAATACAGGGGTCGTCCACTCCTCGCTTTATGTCAGGGAAAGAGATTTAATTTAATTTATTTTATTTAATTTAATTTGTTTATTCTTCACAACTGTATGAAGCTTGTGGTTTGTTTTTAGTGTTTTTTTTTCTTTTTTTGCAGGCGAGTTGTAGTTGCGACTCCATTCACTTTTCTTTTCTAATAATAATAATAATAATAATTAATAATAAAAAGAGCTAATACAGTGATGGTCGTCTCCTCCCCCACCCACCCTCGCTACCACCGCTGTCGTCGTCTCCTCCCCCACCCACCCTCGCTACCACCGCTGTCGTCGTCTCCTCCCCCACCCACCCTCGCTACCACCGCTGTCGTCGTCTCCTCCCCCACCCACCCTCGCTACCACCGCTGTCGTCGTCGTCTCCTCCCCCACCCACCCTCGCTACCACCGCTGTCGTCGTCGTCTCCTCCCCCACCCACCCTCGCTACCACCGCTGTCGTCGTCGTCTCCTCCCCCACCCACCCTCGCTACCACCGCTGTCGTCGTCGTCTCCTCCCCCACCCACCCTCGCTACCACCGCTGTCGTCGTCGTCTCCTCCCCCACCCACCCTCGCTACCACCGCTGTCGTCGTCGTCTCCTCCCCCACCCACCCTCGCTACCACCGCTGTCGTCGTCGTCTCCTCCCCCACCCACCCTCGCTACCACCGCTGTCGTCGTCGTCTCCTCCCCCACCCACCCTCGCTACCACCGCTGTCGTCGTCGTCTCCTCCCCCACCCACCCTCGCTACCACCGCTGTCGTCGTCGTCTCCTCCCCCACCCACCCTCGCTACCACCGCTGTCGTCGTCGTCTCCTCCCCCACCCACCCTCGCTACCACCGCTGTCGTCGTCGTCTCCTCCCCCACCCACCCTCGCTACCACCGCTGTCGTCGTCGTCTCCTCCCCCACCCACCCTCGCTACCACCGCTGTCGTCGTCGTCTCCTCCCCCACCCACCCTCGCTACCACCGCTGTCGTCGTCGTCTCCTCCCCCACCCACCCTCGCTACCACCGCTGTCGTCGTCGTCTCCTCCCCCACCCACCCTCGCTACCACCGCTGTCGTCGTCGTCTCCTCCCCCACCCACCCTCGCTACCACCGCTGTCGTCGTCTCCCCCACCCACCCTCGCTACCACCGCTGTCGTCATCATCTCCCCCACCCACTTTCACTGTCATCGTTGTCTTCCCCACCCACCCTTCCTCGTCGTTGCTGTTGTCCTCTCCCCACCCTCGCCGCTGTCGTCCCCCCTCCGTTTCTTCCTTTGCCGCCCCCCCCCTTCTTCTTCTCCTCCCTTTCTTTCCTCTGCCCTCTTCCTTCCTCTGCCCTCTTCCTATCTGGGGGTATCTGAGCGCTGATATTAATGCTGCCATATGGTGCCATGCTGGGATTTATATAGCGAGGCCGGACACATGATCTCGGAGCAGCCTGTGGTTTGGAGATTGTATCTCTCTTAGGTAGAAGCACTTATATTCCGGCTCCGCGATGAGTTGGCCGCTATTTAAAGACGCTTTGTGGTTTTTGTGGCTTTTATTACGTGTCTGCCCTTTGCACCCGCAGGCGATATCGCCCGTCTGCTATCGCCCGTCTGCTATCGCCCGTCTGCTATCGCCCGTCTGCTATCGCCCGTCTGCTATCGCCCGTCTGCTAAGATATTTGTGGTTTAGAAAGAGAAAAACTTTCCCTTTTTTGCTTCCAAAAATACCATCTGTTTTCAAAACACCTCATTTCCTAAAAATACTCGTTCTGCTGTGGGAGGACCCCGGCCAGAATCCGGCGTAGCGGGTGGTCCGGCACGGTCATAGCTGCAGTGTCTTGTAGCCTCCCTCAGGGTCTGAAGGGTTAATTGGATCAGTGTCCACCGTGAGGTCTATTTGGGCGCCTCTATGTATATCCCTGGATTTGGCTGGTGGCTGTGAGACGTGAGGTCGGCCTCTCCGGCCATCTGTCTTTGTGTCCCGCAGGATGACAGACATGGAGGAAAACTGAGGATGACGAGGACACGAGTGCTGGATCAGTGGAATTACTGCACGAGGGGCGATCATCAGCGCCAAGGAAGGATCGGAATAATCTGGAACAAAAGTTCTGCTTTTTTTTTTTGGAGTGAAGTGAACGTCAACTAATCTGGAAGTGAGTGCGACTCAAGTGCGGAGTGGGCTGTGACACCAGCTGCCCCGGTCCGGGTTATCGGGGGCGTCTGCAGGCGGAGCGGCTGCACTGGTCCGGGTTATCGGGGGCGTCTGCAGGCGGAGCGGCTGCCCCGGTCTGGGTTATCGGGGGCATCTGCAGGCGGAGTGGCTGCCCCGGTCCGGGTTATCGGGGCGTCTGCAGGCGGAGCGGCTGCCCCGGTCCGGGTTATCGGGGGCGTCTGCAAGCGGAGCGGCTGCACTGGTCCGGGTTATCGGGGGCGTTTGCAGGCAGAGCGGCTGCACTGGTCCGGGTTATCGGGGCGTCTGTAGGCGGAGCGGCTGCCCCGGTCCGGGTTATCGGGGGCGTCTGCAGGTGGAGTGTCTTGGTGCAGGTCAGCACAGGTGGATTTTTGGACGGCATGAAGAACGTTGGTGTCGCAATGAAGATCGATGGCGGATTAGGATGTTGAGTCGGGAGTAACACATACAGGCGGGAAAATAAGTATCTGATATTCTGTTTTCCCACCTGCATAGAATGGAGAGGGCTGTAATTTTTATTGTAGGTAACTTTAACTGTAACAGAGAATTCCCCCCATCTCCTCAAAGAAACCCCCCCCAGAAAATCCCATTGTATGATTTTAATAATTTGCATTTTATTGTATGAAATAAGTATTTTATCACCAACGAACCAGCAAGAATTCTGCTCTCACAGATGTTTTTTTTTTTTTTTCCTCCTACTTTGCACTCATCACTTGTATTAATTGCACCTGTTTGATCTCATTACCTGTATAATAGACACCTGTCCACACACTCAATCACACTCCAACCTCTCCATCATGGCCAAGACCAAAGAGCTGTCTAAGCACACCAGGGGTAAAATTGTAGACCTGTACAAGGCTGGGATGGGCTACAGGACAATAGGCAAGCAGCTTGGTGAGAAGGCAACAACTGTTGGTGCAATTATTAGAAAATGGAAAAAAAACAAGATGACTGTCAATCTTACTAGGTCTGGGGGCTCCATGCAAGATCTCGTTTTGAAAGGTAAGGGTGATTCAGAGAGAGTTCAGAATAAGTAAAGAACTACACGTGAGGACCTGGTCAATGTCCTTCCTGATCAGAAGTGAGACCACAGTCTTAAAGATTACTGTTAGTAACACATTATGCTGTCATGGATTATAATCCTGCAGGGCATGCATGGTCCTCCTGCTCACGCCAGCACATAACCAAGGTGGTTTGAAGTTCACCAGTGACCACCTGGATGATCCAGAGGAGGCATGGGAGAAAATCATGTGGTCAGATGAGACCAAAAATTTGGTATCAACTCCACTTGCTGTGTTTGGAAGAAGAAAAAGGATAAGTACAACCCCAAGAACACTGTCCCAACCGTGAAGCATGGGGGTGTAACAATCATTCTTTTAGGGGTGCTTTTCTGCAAAGGGGATTGGATGATTGCACCGTATTGAAGGGAGAATGGATAGGGTCAAGTATCGCAAGATTTTGGCCAACAACCTCCTTCCTTCAGTAAGAGCATTGATGATGGGGGATTGGTTGTGGCTGGGTTTTCCAGCATCATAATGACTCGAATCACACAGCCAGGGTAACTAAGGAGCAGCTCCATAAGAAGCATCTCAAGGTCCTGAAGAGGTCTAGCCAGTTTCCAGACCTGAACCCAATAGAAAATATTTGGCGAGAGCTGAAACTCAATGTTGTTCAATGGCAGCCCTGAACCTTGAAAGATCTGTATGGAGGAGTGACTGGAAAGATCTGGAGGAGATCTGTATGGAGGAGTGACCTGAGAGATCTGGGGAAGATCTGTATGGAGGAGTGACCTGAAAGATCTGGAGAAGATCTGTATGGAGGAGCGACCTGAAAGATCTGTATGGAGGAGCGACCTGAAAGATCTGTATGGGGGAGCGACCTGAAAGATCTGTATGGGGGAGCGACCGGAAAGATCTGTATGGGGGAGCGACCTGAAAGATCTGGAGAAGGTCTGTATGGAGGAGCGACCTGAAAGATCTGGAGAAGGTCTGTATGGGGGAGCGACCTGAAAGATCTGTATGGGGG
>NC_134362.1:14135208-14139463 GCF_048569485.1 Anomaloglossus baeobatrachus | reverse complement strand
CCAATCGATGTAGCGCAGCGCTTCAATTTCTACAGAGCAAATGTGGAATATCGGAGCTGAGCTTTGGTTGCTATGGATGACCAGGCCAGGTTTAGGAGTGATGTGACCTTTCTGCCCTTAGCAAACCAATCAAAGTGGCAGGTTTCATTTTCCAAAGTAGTGGACAAACTGAAAGCTGAATGCTGATTGGTTGCTACAGGTATCAGCCCTTATCTCTCAGTTTTGATTTGAGGCCCAAGATGGTGGCCTCTCCCTTCTCTCCCCCTCTGGGCCCCCCCCCTCTCTCTCTCCTCTGGGCCCCCCCCCACTCTCTCTCTCTCCCCTCTGGGCCCCCCCCCCCTCTCTCTCTCTCCCTCCTCCCCTCTCCCCCTCTCCCCCTCTCCCTCTGGGCCCCCCCTCCTCGACTCTCCCCTCTCCCTCTGGGCCCCCCCCTCCTCGCTCTCCCCCCTCTCTCTCTTCCTCTCTGGGCCCCCTCGCCCCTCCTCGCTCTCCCCCTCTCTCTCTCCTCTGGGCCCACCCCTCCTCGCTCATCTCCTCTCTCTCTCCCTCTGGGCCCCCCCTCCTCGCTCTCTCCCTCTCTCTCTTCTCCCTCTGGCCCCCCCTCACTCGCTCTCTCGCACTCTCTCTCTCTCCCTTCTGGGCCCCCCCCTCCTGCTCTCCCTCTTTCTCTCCACTCTGGGCCCCCCCCCTCCTCTCTCTCTCTCCACTCTGGGCCCCCCCCTCCCTCCTCTCTCTCTCTCCACTCTGGCCCCCCCCCTCTCTCTCTCTCTCTCTCCACTCTGGCCCCCCCCCCTCCTCTCTCTCTCCACTCTGGGCCCCCCCTCCTCTCTCTCTCCACTCTGGGCCCCCCCCTCCTCTCTCTCTCTCCACTCTGGGCCCCCCCCTCCTCTCTCTCTCCTCCACTCTGGGCCCCCCCCTCCTCTCTCCTCTCTCTCACTCTGGGCCCCCCTCCTCTCTCTCTCTCCACTCTGGGCCCCCCCCTCCTCTCTCTCTCCCCACTCTGGGCCCCCCCCTCCTCTCTCTCTCTCCACTCTGGGCCCCCCCCCCTTCCTCTCTCTCTCTCCACTCTGGGCCCCCCCCTCTCTCTCTCTTTCCGCTCTGGCCCCCCCCCCTCTCTCTCTCTCCCCACTATGGGCCCCCCCCCACTATGGGCCCCTGCCCCCCTCCTTCTTCTCTCCACTCTGGGCCCCCCCCTCCTCTCTCTCTCCACTCTGGCCCCCCCCCTCCTCTCTCTCTCCACTCTGGGCCCCCCCCCCTCCTCTCTCTCCTCCACTCTGGGCCCCCCCCCCCCTCTCGATCTACCACCTCTGGGCCCCCCTCACTCTTCCTCCCCCCCCTCTCCTCCATTTTTCATAGAAAAACCAGTTCACTCTCTGATTTCACTGTATTTATGACGTTGAATTAGCGGTTCACGTCCTGTAGTTCCCCCTGTGTGGTGGGGTCTGACCCCTCCTTGGTCTGGAGCCGGGTGAAGATGGCGGCCGTGTGCTGTGCGGGGAGGATCCGTCTTCAGCACTTTACCTCAGATCTGTGTGCGCAGTCCTGTGATGTTGCTGGATCCCGTGCACTGATCTTTTCTCTGAGCACTGAATAATCCATTACTAGTGCGGGGGGATCCTGTGGTGTCCGCACCGCGGGGGATTCCTAATGCGGATAATGAGGGGGAATTCCAATTTAACAAGGATTTCTACAGAAACAAGACAAAATCATCAGCCACATGCAGACCAGGCCGAAAAATGTCCCCCTCTCCTCCCTAGGGGTACAACGTCCAGCCCCATTGCCCCTGGTGTATATACCCTGTGCCCCCCCCTTCCCCCCTCCCGCCTCATGCCATCTGCCTTTACTACCCTGTGACAGAGCTGTTGCGGAGCTCACTGATACCAGCGCGTCCTGTGATAGGAGCTCCTGGGGCACAAGTCCATTCCTGACATTTCCCCCTAAATCTTCCCCATCACCTGTGAGTGATATTACTGAGAAGAGGAAGGAACCGCAGCAACTCAGCCGCAAAGTGGAGACCCCGTAATGTTACACAGCGGGGGGCCGAGTGCTGAGGAGCAGAGGGCAGAAAAGTCCCCACCACTCTACTGACTCCCAAAACTGCAGACCAGACCTCCTCTGGTAACATCAGCACAAACGCTGCACCCGCCGGGGCTTCATGGGCGAGCAACTGCAGCCGCACACCACCAAGCACAATGCTGACCCGTACATCACCGACGCACAATGCTGACCCGTACATCACCAAATCACCAAGCACAATGCCTGACCCGTACATCACCAAGCACAATGCCGAGCCGTACATCACCAAATCACCAAGCACGATGCTGACCCGTACATCACCAAGCACAATGCCGAGCCGTACATCACCAAATCACCAAGCACAATGCTGACCCACACATCACCAAGCACAATGCCGACCCGTACATCACCAAATCACCAAGCACAATGCCGACCCGTACATCACCAAGCACAATGCCGAGCCGTACATCACCAAGCACAATGCCGACCCGTACATCACCAATCACCAAGCAGAATGCCGACCCGTACATCACCAAGCACAATGCTGACCCGTACATCACCAAGCACAATGCCGAGCCGTACATCACCAAGCACAATGCCGAGCCGTACATCACCAAGCACAATGCCGAGCCGTACATCACCAAGCACAATGCTGAGCCGTACATCACCAAGCACAATGCCGAGCCGTACATCACCAAATCACCAAGCACAATGCCGAGCCGTACATCACCAAGCACAATGCTGACCCGCACATCACCAAGCACAATGCCAAGCCGTACATCACCAAATCACCAAGCACAAATGCTGACCCGCACATCACCAAGCACAATGCCAAGCCGTACATCACCAAATCACCAAGCACAATGCCGAGCCGTACATCACCAAGCACAATGCCGAGCCGTACATCACCAAGCACAATGCCGAGCCGTACATCACCAAGCACAATGCCGAGCCGTACATCACCAAGCACAATGCCGAGCCATACATCACCAAGCACAATGCTGAGCCGTACATCACCAAATCACCAAGCACAATGCCGAGCCGTACATCACCAAGCACAATGCCGAGCCGTACATCACCAAGCACAATGCTGAGCCGTACATCACCAAATCACCAAGCACAATGCCGAGCCGTACATCACCAAGCACAATGCCGAGCCGTACATCACCAAGCACAATGCCGAGCCATACATCACCAAGCACAATGCCGAGCCGTACATCACCAAGCACAATGCCGAGCCATACATCACCAAGCACAATGCCGAGCCGTACATCACCAAGCACAATGCCAAGCCGTACATCACCAAATCACCAAGCACAATGCCGAGCCGTACCATCACCAAGCACAATGCCGAGCCGTACATCACCAAGCACAATGCCGAGCCGTACATCACCAAGCACAATGCAGAGCCGTACATCACCAAATCACCAAGCACAATGCCGAGCCGTACATCACCAAGCACAATGCCAAGCCGTACATCACCAAATCACCAAGCACAATGCCGAGCCATACATCACCAAGCACAATTGCCGAGCCGTACATCACCAAGCACAATGCCGAGCCGTACATCACCAAGCACAATGCCGAGCCGTACATCACCAAACACAATGCCGAGCCGTACATCACCAAGCACAATGCCGAGCCGTACATCACCAAGCACAATGCCGAGCCGTACATCACCAAGCACAATGCAGAGCCGTACATCACCAAATCACCAAGCACAATGCAGAGCCGTACATCACCAAGCACAATGCCGAGCCATACATCACCAAGCACAATGCCGAGCCGTACATCACCAAGCACAATGCCGAGCCATACATCACCAAGCACAATGCCGAGCCGTACATCACCAAGCACAATGCTGAGCCGTACATCACCAAATCACCAAGCACAATGCCGAGCCCGTACATCACCAAGCACAATGCCGAGCCGTACATCACCAAGCACAATGCTGAGCCGTACATCACCAAGAACAATGCCGAGCCGTACATCACCAAGCACAATGCCGAGCCGTACATCACCAAGCACAATGCCAAGCCGTACATCACCAAGCACAATGCTGACCCGTACATCACCAAATCACCAAGCACAATGCAGAGCCGTACATCACCAAGCACAATGCTGACCCGTACATCACCAAATCACCAAGCACAATGCAGAGCCGTACATCACCACGCACAATGCCGAGCCGTACATCACCAAGCACAATGCCGAGCCGTACATCACCAAGCACAATGCC
>NC_134362.1:13935208-14122708 GCF_048569485.1 Anomaloglossus baeobatrachus | reverse complement strand
TTGATGATGCGATAGATTGGTGACTGAGCTGCAATCTTTGTAGCTGCGATACTCTTCCCTCTTAGGCCATTTTTGTGCAGAGCAATAATGGCTGCACGTGTTTCTTTAGCGATAACCATGGTTAACTGAAGAGAAACAATGATACCAAGCACCAGCCTCCTTTTAAAGTGTCCAGTGGTGTCATTCTTACTTAATCATGACTGATTGATCGCCAGCCCTGTCCTCATCAACACCCACACCTGTGTTACTGGAACAATCACTAAAACAATGTTAGCTGCTCCTTTTAAGGCAGGAGTGCAATGATGTTGAAATGTGTTTTGGGGGATAAAGTTCATTTTTTTAGCCAATATTGACTTTGCAAATAATTGCTGTTACGCTGATCACTCTTTATGACATTCTGGAGTATATGCAAATTGCCATTAGAAAAACTGAAGCAGTAGACTTTGTAAAAATTAATATTTGTAGCATTCTCAGAACTTTTGGCCATGACTGTACACTACATGGGACACACACTGTCTCTGTACATTAACACACTATGACAAATGCTTGTTGATGTCCTACCTTCTTGTACTTAATAGTGTCTAGACTATGTAGAGGAAATGTTGGATGATGGCTGTGCTGTAACAAGCCCCGTGTTACGCAGCCTCCTACCAAAAAATACCAGCTGTGAATCCGCTGCTCGGTGTAATAGGTTTTCAATTTCTTCAGAATTGGCAACTAGGTGGCAGCCGTCTTATGTTTTTGTTTTTTTAATATTATCTGGTGTGATTTTTTTTTTTTTTTCTTTTTTCTTAACTGTTTGTAGCTCGTTTTATGTTTTTCTCCCGCAGGCTGTGGCCTCATGTTATGTAGAACAATCCAAAACTGACCACCAGGTGGCGCTGTCTATTTGCTTTACCTGTTTGGTTTTTTTAGAAGCAAATAATTTAAAAAAAAAAAAAAAAAAGTAATAGTGAAAACACAAATGAGCTAAAAGAATAAAGGAAAACTAATGAAATGAAAAAAAATAATAATAAAATATATATATATATATATATATATATATATATATATATATTCCACCTGATCAGTAATAATGCCGGTATATTGTGACTTTCCGCTCACACCGGGCGCGGGGTTCAGGTGACGGCGCAGTCGCTTGTGGCTTTCTATAGTTAGAGGAAGCCGGGGTTAGTTCTGGTTCCTCTATCCTCTGGCCGGAGGCTGATAAAGCGGAGGATCTGCCATTGTAGGGAGGTGATTGCTGGGGAGGGTGCGGGGGAAGGGGTTTGGGCAGGTATGGGGAGGGGCCGCACGGTCCTTCTTTTCTGCTGCTTTTTGCATTTGAGTTCATCTGTCCCTCCCTCTCTCCACAGTAAGGAGACATCTGGAAGAGGGAAAGTGCCCGGAATCTCCGGGATTGGGACATACTCCTCGGCTGCTCCTTACAAGGTGAGTGTCCTGCGCCACAAGATCACGGCACAAACTCCATTTTGCTTGCATACAGCTTTAAGAAACTTCCCATAATTTATGCGTCATCTTCTAAACATTCTCCAACTCTCCGCTTGCTTTAAGTGAATTGAAACCTTGTTTTTCACCCGGATGACTGTGTCTCACAGCTGAAGGTTTGCTACAATTGTATCCAGTTGCAATAGTCTGTTACAATGCATGGGTGCAGGTAGATGAATGCGCCCCTGTTCTCGCCACTGATGCAAACACTGGAGCGAAACCTCAGCTGTAAGAAATACACAGTTATGTTTGAACACCAACAATTCAGGCAGAAATTCTGAAAGGATCCTGAGCGTGAATTGAACGTTCACTTTCACTGACAGCAAGCGGAGATCCCGAAACGTGTGAGGTATCGAAATGCAATGATAGAGGGGTCCGCACTTTTGGCACTTGTTGATCGTTACCGTGTTCCCCGAGGACAGGTCTATGGTAGGGAGAGTAGATGCATCGCTGGCAGATCTGCTCTTCTGGGGTCTGTAAAAGCCTCCACAATGGCGGGCACCCGGCTTTACTGCTGATGTGTGTATGATGAGACCATAGATGAGTGTCCAAGTCTATATACAGTGTGTATAGTATATCTGTATACACTGTGCAGGCAATGACGTCGTACTTGGCCCAGTCTGTATACGGTGTGTATAGTATATCTGTATACACTGTGCAGGCACTGACGTCGTACTTGGCCCAGTCTGTATACGGTGTGTATAGTGTATATGTATACACTGTGCAGGAGCTGACTTGGTACTTGGAGTGGTCTATATACAGTGTATAGTATTTATATACAGTATTTATAATTTTATACAGGTTTGTACCCACTGGGTATGTGTGTGTGTATGTATGTATGTATGTATGTGTGACATATATATAATATAATGTGTGTGTGTGTGTGTGTATATATATATATGTGTATATATATATATATATATATATATATATATATATATATATATATATATATATATATAATATACACACACACATGTATGTGTGACATATATATAATGTGTGTGTGTGTGTATATATATATATATATATATATATATGTATCTGCTGTGTGTATAGTGTATATTCACTGGCTTGTATCTGCCGTGTGTGTGTATATAATATATATATATATATATGATACACACACACACACACAGGTCTATATCCGTGTGTACAGTGTATATATACGCAGGTCTATATCCGCCGTGTACAGTATATACGCAGGTCTATATCCGCCGTGTGTATAGTATACAGTATATACGCAGGTCTATATCCGCCGTGTGTACAGTATACAGTATATACGCAGGTCTATATCCGCCGTGTGTACAGTATACAGTATATACGCAGGTCTATAGCCGCCGTGTACAGTATACGCAGGTCTATAGCCGCCGTGTACAGTATACGCAGGTCTATATCCGCCGTGTACAGTATATACGCAGGTCTATATCCGCCGTGTACAGTATATATGCAGGTCTATATCCGCCGTGTACAGTATATACGCAGGTCTATATCCGCCGTGTGTATAGTATACAGTATATACGCAGGTCTATATCCGCCGTGTACAGTATACAGTATATACGCAGGTCTATATCCGCCGTGTACAGTATATACGCAGGTCTATATCCGCCGTGTACAGTATATACGCAGGTCTATATCCGCCGTGTACAGTATATACGCAGGTCTATATCCGCCGTGTGTACAGTATGTACGCAGGTCTATATCCGCCGTGTACAGTATACAGTATATACGCAGGTCTATATCCGCCGTGTGTACAGTATACAGTATATACGCAGGTCTATATCCGCCGTGTACAGTATACAGTATATACGCAGGTCTATATCCGCCGTGTACAGTATACAGTATGTACGCAGGTCTATATCCGCCGTGTACAGTATACAGTATATACGCAGGTCTATATCCGCCGTGTGTACAGTATACAGTATGTACGCAGGTCTATATCCGCCGTGTGTACAGTATACAGTATGTACGCAGGTCTATATCCGCCGTGTACAGTATACAGTATATACGCAGGTCTATATCCGCCGTGTACAGTATACGCAGGTCTATAGCCGCCGTGTACAGTATACGCAGGTCTATAGCCGCCGTGTACAGTATACGCAGGTCTATATCCGCCGTGTACAGTATATACGCAGGTCTATATCCGCCGTGTGTACAGTATACAGTATATACGCAGGTCTATATCCGCCGTGTGTACAGTATACAGTATGTACGCAGGTCTATATCCGCCGTGTACAGTATACAGTATATACGCAGGTCTATATCCGCCGTGTGTACAGTATACAGTATGTACGCAGGTCTATATCCGCCGTGTACAGTATACAGTATGTACGCAGGTCTATATCCGCCGTGTGTACAGTATATATGCAGGTCTATATCCGCCGTGTGTACAGTATATACGCAGGTCTATATCCGCCGTGTGTACAGTATACAGTATGTACGCAGGTCTATATCCGCCGTGTGAACAGTATACAGTATATACGCAGGTCTATATCCGCCGTGTGTACAGTATACAGTATATACGCATGTCTATATCCGCCGTGTGTACAGTATATACGCAGGTCTATATCCGCCGTGTGTACAGTATACAGTATATACGCAGGTCTATATCCGCCGTGTGTATAGTGTACAGTATATACGCAGGTCTATATCCGCCGTGTGTACAGTATACAGTATATACGCAGGTCTATATCCGCCGTGTGTACAGTATACAGTATATACGCAGGTCTATATCCGCCTTGTGTATAGTATACAGTATATACGCAGGTCTATATCCGCCGTGTGTACAGTATACAGTATATACGCAGGTCTATATCCGCCGTGTGTACAGTATACAGTATATACGCAGGTCTATATCCGCCGTGTGTACAGTATACAGTATATACGCAGGTCTATATCTGCCGTATACAGTATATACGCAGGTCTATATCCGCCGTGTGTACAGTATACAGTATATACACAGGTCTATATCCGCCGTGTGTACAGTATACAGTATATACGCAGGTCTATATCCGCCGCGTGTACAGTATACAGTATATACGCAGGTCTATATCCACCGTATGTACAGTATATACGCAGGTCTATATCCGCCGTGTACAGTATACAGTATATACACGGTCTATATCCGCCGTGCATGTTCCTCTGTCCTCAGCGGTCGGTGCCAGGATAATGAGCCGCGGCGCCGTCTTCACCTCTGACCCCGCAGACAGTGGGTTGTGTGTACGGTGCGGGCGCTCTACATAATGTATGAACACGCGGGATAATGGCGGCTGTGTGCCGGCTGCTGGCGTCTCGCTGTCACCGGCTCTCGCTGACCTTGAATCTTGGACGAGATTGAGTGAAGACGTCTCTAACAATGTAGACGTGACGCAAGAAAGACCCGGGAATGTGCGGCCGTGTCCATATATTACAGGGGCCGGCCTCTATCCTCTCTGCCCCGTATGGCTCATGTGCCAGTTACAGGGGTCCGCAGCCTGTGACTCCCTAGCTGTTGTCACACTACAACTCCCAGCATGCACAGACCCCACTGACCGGCTGCACAACAGCTGGAGCGCCGCAAGCTGCGGACCCCTGCTAGGACGCACATACAGAATATACAGGGGGGCTACAAGGACGTCCATCCCGGGAGCACTGTGCTCAGGGGTCCTCACTCCTTCTTACTTTGGACGACCCCCTCCTTTCCCTTTACATAATTGGTAGTGGGGGGCTGTATCGCGGTTCGGACCCCTCTATTCGCCGGCACATGAAGACGCTGTGTTCTGACCATGTGCCGTTGGGCCGGGCTGATTTTCTGGATTTCGGGGGGAGACACGGGTGCACTGATTTTTGCAATGGATCACTCCCAGATCCTGCACTCGCTTTCCTGGGATCCCGGATTTTTACTTTTTCAGCCGGGAAAGTTTTGACCTTGAACGTGAAGTTAATAGCGTCTTAATTACTGACACGTTGATTTCTCCACCTCTTCCACCAGCCGCTCCGCCGCCCGCCCCCTCGTCCTGCACCTATTCATCCCCGGACCCCCTCCTCCCATTACACACATGAAGGGGGGGCGCAGGTATGTACAAAGCCGCCGGATCCGGTTACCGTTCCCAGAGCAGATCAGAAAAGCCGATAACACTGCTGGTAACGCCGGGCGCCGCGCCATTCCTGCCATTATAGGGCTGTCTCTCATCTCCTGGAACATGCGGCGCTTTCTTAAAGGGATTTTCCTTCCCGAAGGCTGTAAGATGTCAGTGACTCTGCTCCGAGCACACGTGTGCATTACTATCTATTAGTAACACAGTTTGGGGAGATGGGATCCTTCCATTGGGGAACAGACGGGGTCTCTGTGGACCCTGGTGATTTCCTAATCTGGCCATACAACACCTGTTGTTTGTCTATCCCTTGTACACATCATATAGAAAGGCACATACTGGCTATTGTCACCTGCATGGTCTGTGCGTGTGAAAGCGATAATCATCATATGGGGCCAAGTCAGGAGAATATGGCGGCTGATCAACAATTCCAAAGCCAATTCCATTGAGTTTTAGCACGACAGCTCAGCATTGTGCTTGGTGATGTACGGCTCAGCATTGTGCTTGGTGATGTATGGCTCGGCATTGTGCTTGGTGATGTACGGCTCGGCATTGTGCTTGGTGATGTACGGCTCAGCATTGTGCTTGGTGATGTACGGCTCGGCATTGTGCTTAGTGATGTATGGCTCGGCATTGTGCTTGGTGATGTATGGCTCAGCATTGTGCTTGGTGATGTACGGCTCAGCATTGTGCTTGGTGATGTACGGCTCGGCATTGTGCTTAGTGATGTATGGCTCGGCATTGTGCTTAGTGATGTATGGCTCGGCATTGTGCTTGGTGATGTACGGCTCGGCATTGTGCTTGGTGATGTACGGCTCGGCATTGTGCTTGGTGATGTACGGCTCAGCATTGTGCTTGGTGATGTATGGCTCAGCATTGTGCTTAGTGATGTATGGCACAGCATTGTGCTTGGTGATGTACGGCTCGGCATTGTGCTTGGTGATGTACGGCTCGGCATTGTGCTTGGTGATGTACGGCTCGGCATTGTGCTTGGTGATATACGGCTCGGCATTGTGCTTGGTGATGTATGGCTCGGCATTGTGCTTGGTGATGTACGGCTCGGCATTGTGCTTGGTGATGTACGGCTCGGCATTGTGCTTGGTGATGTATGGCTCGGCATTGTGCTTGGTGATGTACGGCTCAGCATTGTGCTTGGTGATGTATGGCTCGGAATTGTGCTTGGTGATGTATGGCTCGGCATTGTGCTTGGTGATGTACGGCTCGGCATTGTGCTTGGTGATGTACGGCTCAGCATTGTGCTTGGTGATGTACGGCTCGGCATTGTGCTTGGTGATGTACGGCTCGGCATTGTGCTTGGTGATGTACGGCTCGGCATTGTGCTTGGTGATGTACGGCTCGGCATTGTGCTTGGTGATGTACGGCTCGGCATTGTGCTTGGTGATGTACGGCTCGGCATTGTGCTTGGTGATGTACGGCTCGGCATTGTGCTTGGTGATGTACGGCTCGGCATTGTGCTTGGTGATGTATGGCTCGGCATTGTGTTTGGTGATGTACGGCTCGGCATTGTGCTTGGTGATGTACGGCTCGGCATTGTGTTTGGTGATGTACGGCTCGGCATTGTGCTTGGTGATGTACGGCTTGGCATTGTGCTTGATGTACGGCTCATGAAGCCCCCAGCGGTCGCAATGTTTGTGCTGATGTTACAGAGGAGGGCTGGACTCTGCAGTTAAGGGGTCAGAGCGTTTGGGACTTTTCTGCCCTCTGCTCCTCAGCACTCGGCCCCCGCTGTGTAACATTACGGGGTCTCCCCTTGGTGGCTGAGTTGCTGCGGTTCCTTCCTCTTCTCAGTAATATCACTCACATGTGATGGGGAAGATTCAGGAGGAGAAATGTCAGGATCGGACTTGTTACCCCGGGGGCTCCTATCACAGGACGCGCTGGTATCAGTGAGCTCCGCACCACCGGCCGCTCTGTCACAGGGTAGTAAAGGCAGACGGCATGAGGGGCGCTCGGAGGGGGATACACTGGGGGCAATGGCGCCCAACATTATATACCTGGAGCCCCAAATGTTGCACATCGTGGATAACAGGGATGAAGTAAACCCCCCCCCCTTCATTGCTTAGGATGAGGGTCTTCCGGGCGTCGGCGGTCTCCGTCCTGCAGAGTCCATGATGCAGATGTGAGCGCAGCACGCAGGGTCCGCTCTGTGTTACGGGGGGATCTCCCCCTCCCCAATCTGTCCTGATGGGATTATAATGAGTCCGTAACCGGAGCGTTCTGGTTAATGGATTATAGGTTGGAAAACAAGAGTGCGGCGTCGGCGTCATAGGTGCGCAGCGGAGGAGACGAGTGCCAGGCGGGTGAAGCGTTTCAGGAATTTGTAAAGTTCACAGAACTTCTTAATGTATTAGGAGGGGGCAGGAGCCGGGAGACGATTTGTAGCCACTTCACCTCCCCGCCTGGCTCCGACGCGGAAATCTGCCTATAATTACCCTTCTGTGGCGCTATTGCCTTATTACTGCTGCAGGGCGCAGCGGGCGACTGCGACATCGTATCCATATAATCTAGGAAGGGCGGTATGGTGGGCAAGTTCATACCTTGAGGTCGAAGTGCTTAACGGAGCGGTGTGGAGAGGTCCGTCCATAGGCACCAAATATGTGAAATATGCGGCATATGGACGATTCTGCATGAATCCTTAAACTCGCTTTAGAGGTACCGTGTGGACCCCCGTGGACCTTGGCCCAGAGGGTCCGTGTGGACCTTTTTTACACAGCTGCGGATAAACGGCAGCCCAGGTTCCAACGTTGCATTCAGCCTCCTCACCCTGTTTCCACAGGCAATGCTAATTAAGCACCATACGTGGATCTGATCCGCCTTGATTTATAGTTGCTGGTCTGGCACTGTAAGGCGCACGTTGCGTTTTTTCCCGCGTTTACACAGCAGTGTAAATGCATGCATTGTGCTTCCCCAGCAAAGTCTGAGAATTCGGAAAATTCCATGTTATGATAATTCGTGTCTATAGCACCGATCTGACCGGTGATCCATGAACGTCTGTGATTTCACCACTTCCAGTTTAGAGGTTGCAGATTGGCTTTTCCGACATTTGGAGGAGAACTGACTCTTTTAGTGCCTTCTTTGGAAATAGCCGGCCTAAAAGTCAGTGAGGTGGCTCCACGTGACTTGGGATAGTCGGCCAAACCAGGAGAAAATCCCTCCATCTACAGACAGGTGTTTCGGAGTTCTAGCGCCTTATCCAAGCTCAATAGGGAACTGGTTGGTTGGATAGGAGGCCTTTGATGGAGGAGACTGGTAAGCTGGCGAGGAGAAGCTTCTAGGCCGGAGGTGGCTGTAAAACTGGCGAGGAGAAGCTTCTAGGCTGGAGGAGACTGTAAAGATGGCGAGGAGAAGCTTCTAGGCCGGAGGTGGCTGTAAAACTGGCGAGGAGAAGCTTCTAGACCGGAGGAGACTGTAAAGCTGGCGAGGAGAAGCTTCTAGGCTGGAGGAGACTGTACAGCTGGTGAGGAGAAACTTCTAGACCGGAGGATACTGCAAAGCTGGCGAGGAGAAGCTTCTAGGCCAGAGGAGCATGTAAAGCTGGTGAGGAGAAGCTTCTAGGCCGGAGGAGGCTGTAAAGCTGGCGAGGAGAAGCTTCTAGGCTGGAGGAGACTGTAAAGCTGGCGAGGAGAAGCTTCTAGGCCGGAGGAGACTGTAAAGCTGGCGAGGAGAAGCTTCTAGACTGGAGGAGACTGTAAAGCTGGCGAGGAGAAGCTTCTAGACTGGAGGAGACTGTAAAGCTGGCGAGGAGAAGCTTCTAGGCCGGAGGAGACTGTAAAGCTGGCGAGGAGAAGCTTCTAGGCCAGAGGAGACTGTAAAGCTGGTGAGGAGAAGCTTCTAGGCCAGAGGAGACTGTAAAGCTGGTGAGGAGAAGCTTCTAGGCCGGAGGAGACTGTAAAGCTGGTGAGGAGAAGCTTCTAGGCCAGAGGAGACTGTAAAGCTGGTGAGGAGAAGCTTCTAGGCCGGAGGAGACTGTAAAGCTGGCGAGGAGAAGCTTCTAGGCTGGAGGAGGCTGTAAAGCTGGCGAGGAGAAGCTTCCAGGGCGGAGGAGGCTGTAAAGCTGGTGAGGAGAAGCTTCTAGGCCAGAGGAGACTGTAAAGCTGGTGAGGAGAAGCTTCTAGGCCGGAGGAGACTGTAAAGCTGGCGAGGAGAAGCTTCTAGGCCGGAGGTGGCTGCAAAGCTGGCGAGATGAAGCTTCTAGGCCGGAGGAGACTGTAAAGCTGGCGAGGAGAAGCTTCTAGGCCGGAGGAGGCTGTAAAGCTGGCGAGGAGAAGCTTCTAGACCGGAGGAGACTGTAAAGCTGGCGAGGAGAAGCACCGCACCAATTTGTCCTTTTGATGGGACTCAAAGCCTTGTTAGCTGTTCCATCTGTAAGACATCAGTTCTGGAGAAGAACGAGCAGAACCTATCCAGGTCCTAAACTGCGGAGACCCAGATACTATAGTGTAGTGTATAGATGCAAAAAGTGCTGATCCGTGTCTGCACGGTGCGTGTATGAATAATGAGATGGGCACCACTCCGACCCCCACCCAAAGTCATTGTCTGATCCTCGTATGTCTGCCCACACGTAGGCCACCGATCTTTGAGACTTTCCTATACTTTTCAACTTTGTATAAACCCATTGCTAGAAGAAAACACGGAGGGGAAACTTTTTGGGCAAAAATGATTATTTTTGGACATGTCCTTTTTAGTCTCACCCAGAAAGATCAATACATGCAAAAACGAGTAGCGCAAATGGGGTGTAGACTAAGACCCAATTATATCCTACAGGCATAAATACATGGCCCTATGGTTACTGGAGGCAGCGCTTAGTCCCCGGATCAGTAATGTTTGCAGTGTTGGCCTGTGTCTTCCGTGCTTTATGCATTTGTCATTATAGTTAATGATTACCCTTATATCCGCCATCTGTACAGAGGGGAGACCTTTGTGAAACAACAATAAACCAGTTTTTCCGAGAAATGTAGTTTTGCACTGGGGGCGCTGTTCCATTGGTGTCTATGGAATGTATTTACTTTGCTCAGTGGTGAAAAAAGGTACTGCAACTGCCAGATTTTGCAAAATAAAAAATTGTTGATGGATGACGCTGGGGAAGGTTCCCACATGTCACAGATGGAATAAGAGGTCGGGGGCAGACGGTGCGGACATCTTGTCATCTACAGTGGAGAATGCAGATAGTGATCGGTCTGCGGATTAGGAACATGAAGCCCCGGGGCGCGGGGTGAGAGGCTGCTCGTGCCGCACACCATGGCAGACGCCTCCAGGGACTGATTAAAGATATTCTATGTGAACAAACCCCCATAGGCTCTCAGAATTATTCACACCCCCCCCCCCATTACTAGGACTTGTGCCCTCTATCGTCAGATCCAGTGATCACTCGATTGCCGACTCTTTTCAGGAATCTGCTCTTCAGACTTTAGAGAAACGTCGCACAAAAGAGAGCGAAGTTCACAAGAAGGTGAAGGAAGTGAAGGCACAAAAAGGATAATCCGGGCAAACAGCGGCTCATCCAGTCCGGGAGCCGGGCCAGCGCGGAGTCACCGGCTGCACCCTACACCTCTGCTTTGTGCGCTGTATTAATACAAGGTGTCTCCGGTTCTACAGGGGTCGGCCCCCAAGATTTCTCCACTATTACTATTGCTTCATCTGACCATCTCCTCGGCTCTGCTTCATCTAACAACCTCGGCTCTGCTTCATCTGACAACCTGGGCTCTGCTTCATCTGACAACCTGGGCTCTGCTTCATCTGACAACCTGGGCTCTGCTTCATCTGACAACCTTGGCTCTGCTTCATCTGACAACCTGGGCTCTGCTTCATCTGACAACCTGGGCTCTGCTTCATCTGACAACCTGGGCTCTGCTTCATCTGACAACCTGGGCTCTGCTTCATCTGACAACCTGGGCTCTGCTTCATCTGACAACCTGGGCTCTGCTTCATCTGACAACCTGGGCTCTGCTTCATCTGACAACCTGGGCTCTGCTTCATCTGACAACCTGGGCTCTGCTTCATCTGACAACCTGGGCTCTGCTTCATCTGACAACCTGGGCTCTGCTTCTTCAGGCAACATGGGCTCTGCTTCATCAGGCAACCTGGGCTCTGCTTCATCAGGCAACCTGGGCTCTGCTTCATCTGACAACCTGGGCTCTGCTTCATCTGACAACCTGGGCTCTGCTTCATCTGACAACCTCGGCTCTGCTTCATCTGACAACCTCGGCTCTGCTTCATCTGGCAACCTGGGCTCTGCTTCATCAGGCAACCTGGGCTCTGCTTCATCAGGCAACCTGGGCTCTGCTTCATCTGACAACCTGGGCTCTGCTTCATCTGACAACCTGGGCTCTGCTTCATCTGACAACCTGGGCTCTGCTTCATCTGACAACCTGGGCTCTGCTTCATCTGACAACCTCGGCTCTGCTTCATCTGACAACCTCGGCTCTGCTTCATCTGACAACCTCGGCTCTGCTTCATCTGACAACCTGGGCTCTGCTTCATCTAACAACCTCGGCTCTGCTTCATCCGTTTCTTATGACAATGACCTTTGTGTTCAGCTCCTTTGGGGATAAGCTGTGATGACGGCCGCCATCAGATTACAAGCAAATCAAAGGCCCTGAGAGCGGTCCATTAGGCAGAGCGGGATTTCCTGACTTTCTTGCTGGAGTTTCCGTTGCTTTGTCCGGTCGCAGCTCGTGGTGAGGAGTAAAGGCGTCAACTAGAATGACCTCGGTGACGGGACTTTTTTTTTTTTTTTTTATCTTAGTTGCTGATATGATCATGGTCCGCGATTTTCACCCCTTTATGATCACAGGTCTTCGTCACTCTCCACCTTTTACCATCATGTTGTCTTCAGGTCCAAAATCCTGCACCGGTGAATCTGACTATATGTCCCTACTGGCCGGAGCTGAGATCTCCTGGTACAAAGCTCCAAACACCCTGCTCCGGAATAGCTGGACCCGACACCAGGTCACATGTGGCCGTACTGTGCTCTTATTTTACCACAATGATTTCCTTTTTTTTTTTTCTTTTTTTTTTAAAAAAAAAAATTTGCTATACGTTTTCAGAGATATGAGCCTTTTATGTATTAGTACAACGGGGCGGAATCTGAATTGTTACCCTCTTAACCACACCCCCTTGGAAAAGCCCATTAAAAATTAGCACCTAATAGAAAAGCCCAGTTCTCTTAGATTGGATTTAATAAAAAAATAAATAATAAAATACTCTGGAGGAGCAAGATGTAAATCACAGGAAAAAGTGGGAACTGGTAATCTGGTGAAAGGTGCACTTTAAGAGATAATGGGCGGGGCTTGATAACAAAGGATCAGCATCAAAGGATCAAGCCCAATGGGAATAAAAATAAAAAATAGAAACAAATCATTGGGAGTTGCCACAATAGTAAAATATCCGTGTTTACATAGTAAATATATGTGTGTAAAACAGAAAGTTTCCATTTTTCAGTGACCCCCCCCCACCCCCACCCTCCCCCCCCAAAAAATGTAATAAAAAAAATGAAATTGTTCATGTGCAATTATAACAACTACCGACCTATAATTCTAAAACAGAAAAAATAAAATAATAAATCTTAAATTTGTTACAAGTAGTAAAACAAAAAATCCCCTCAATTTTGTGTTGCCGTCATTGTACTAAGCCACAGCAATAGAGTAAAGTGAACGGAGCTCTAAATTCCCCCCCCCCCCAGGGAAGTGGCAGTGGTCGGGTGTGTGATGCCCCCCAGGGAAGCGGCAGTGGTTGGGTGTCTGATGCCCCCCAGGGAAGTGGCAGTGGTCGGGTGTGTGATGCCCCCCAGGGAAGCGGCAGTGGTCGGGTGTCTGATGCCCCTAGGGAAGCGGCAGTGGTCGGGTGTGTGATGTTCCCCAGGGAAGTGGCAGTGGTCGTGTGTCTGATGCCCCCCAGGGAAGTGGCGGTGGTCGGGTGTGTGATGCTCCCCCAGGGAAGTGGCAGTGGTCTGGTGTTTGATGCCCCCCAGGGAAGTGGCAGTGGTCGGGTGTCTGATGCCCCCTAGGGAAGTGGCAGTGGTCGTGTGTCTGATGCCCCCCTGGGAAGTGGCAGTGGTCGGGTGTGTAATGCCCCCCTGGGAAGTGGCAGTGGTCGTGTGTCTGATGCCCCCCTGGGAAGTGGCAGTGGTCGGGTGTCTGATGCCCCCTAGGGAAGTGGCAGTGGTCGTGTGTCTGATGCCCCCCTGGGAAGCGGCAGTGGTCGGGTGTGTGATGCCCCCCAGGGAAGTGGCAGTGGTCGGGTGTGTGATGCCCCCCAGGGAAGTGGCAGTGGTCGGGTGTGTGATACCCCCCAGGGAAGTGGCAGTGGTCGGGTGTGTGATGCCCCCCAGGGAAGTGGCAGTGGTCAGGTGTGTGATGCCCCCCAGGGAAGTGGCGGTGGTCGGGTGTGTGATGCCCCCCAGGGAAGTGGCAGTGGTCTGGTGTGTGATGCCCCTAGGGAAGCGGCGGTGGTTTGGTGTCTGATGCCCCCCAGGGAAGCGGCGGTGGTTGGGTGTCTGATGCCCCCTAGGGAAGCGGCGGTGGTTGGGTGTCTGATGCCCCCCAGGGAAGTGGCAGTGGTTGGGTGTCTGATGCCCCCCAGGGAAGTGGCGGTGGTCTGGTGTTTGATGCCCCCCAGGGAAGTGGCGGTGGTCTGGTGTTTGATGCCCCCCAGGGAAGTGACAGTGGTTGGGTGTCTGATGCCCCCCAGGGAAGTGGCAGTAGTCTGGTGTCTGATGCCCCCCAGGGAAGTGGCGGTGGTCGGGTGTGTGATGCCCCCCCAGGGAAGTGGCAGTGGTCTGGTGTTTGATGCCCCCCAGGGAAGTGACAGTGGTTGGGTGTCTGATGCCCCCTAGGGAAGTGGCAGTGGTCGTGTGTCTGATGCCCCCCTGGGAAGTGGCAGTGGTCGGGTGTGTGATGCCACCCAGGGAAGTGGCAGTGGTCGGGTGTGTGATGCCCCCCAGGGAAGTGGCGGTGGTCGGGTGTGTGATGCCCCCCAGGGAAGTGGCGGTGGTCGGGTGTGTGATGCCCCCCAGGGAAGTGGCGGTGGTCGGGTGTGTGATGCCCCCCAGGGAAGTGGCAGTGGTCGGGTGTGTGATGCCCCCCAGGGAAGTGGCGGTGGTCGGGTGTCTGATGCCCCTAGGGAAGCGGCGGTGGTCGGGTGTCTGATGCCCCCCAGGGAAGTGGCAGTGGTCGGGTGTGTGATGCCCCCCAAGGAAGTGGCAGTGGTCGGGTGTGTGATGCCCCCCAGGGAAGTGGCAGTGGTCGGGTGTCTGATGCCCCTAGGGAAGCGGCGGTGGTTGGGTGTCTGATGCCCCCCAGGGAAGCGGTGGTGGTTGGGTGTCTGATGCCCCCCAGGGAAGTGGCGGTGGTTGGGTGTCTGATGCCCCCCAGGGAAGTGGCAGTGGTTGGGTGTCTGATGCCCCCTAGGGAAGCGGCGGTGGTTGGGTGTCTGATGCCCCCCAGGGAAGCGGCGGTGGTTGGGTGTCTGATGCCCCCCAGGGAAGTAGCAGTGGTTGGGTGTCTGATGCCCCCTAGGGAAGCGGCGGTGGTTGGGTGTCTGATGCCCCCCAGGGAAGTGGCAGTGGTTGGGTGTCTGATGCCCCCCAGGGAAGTGGCAGTGGTTGGGTGTCTGATGCCCCCCAGTGAATTGGCAGTGGTCGTGTGTCTGATGCCCCCCTAGGGAAGCGGCAGTGGTCGTGTGTCTGATGCCCCCCTAGGGAAGCGGCAGTGGTTGGGTGTCTGATGCCCCCCTGGGGAAGTGGCAGTGGTTGGGTGTCTGATGCCCCCCTGGGGAAGTGGCAGTGATCGGGTGTCTGATGCCCCCCTGGGGAAGTGGCAGCGGTTGGGTGTCTGATGCCGCCCCAGGGAAGTGGCAGTGATCGGGTGTCTGATGTCCCCCCAGGGAAGTGGCAGTGGTCGGGTGTCTGATGCCCCCCAGGGAAGTGGCAGTGGTTGGGTGTCTGATGCCCCCCCAGGGAAGTGGCAGTGGTTGGGTGTCTGATGCCCCCCTGGGGAAGTGGCAGTGGTTGGGTGTCTGATGCCCCCCAGGGAAGTGGCAGTGGTCGGGTGTCTGATGCCCCCCAGGGAAGTGGCAGTGGTTGGGTGTCTGATGCCCCCCCAGGGAAGTGGCAGTGGTTGGGTGTCTGATGCCCCCCAGGGAAGTGGCAGTGGTTGGGTGTCTGATGCCCCCCCAGGGAAGTGGCAGTGGTTGGGTGTCTGATGCCCCCCTGGGGAAGTGGCAGTGGTTGGGTGTCTGATGCCCCCCAGGGAAGTGGCAGTGGTCGGGTGTCTGATGCCCCCCAGGGAAGTGGCAGTGGTTGGGTGTCTGATGCCCCCCCAGGGAAGTGGCAGTGGTTGGGTGTCTGATGCCCCCCAGGGAAGCGGCGGTGGTCCGGCACATGAGTTATTGCTCCAGTTTTTCTTTATGGAGCTGTTGGGCAATACTGAGTTCAGTGATCCGCTGTCTCCGGCCCGTGGAGAATACTTGAAGCGGTGGCGCCCGTGTGTGGTGCTCCGTCCCGAGGGGCATTTCAGAGGCCTTCTTTCTTTGGGATTGATGGGGGTCTCAGTGGTGGGAAGGGGCTATCGGCTCAGGTCATTATTTCTCTATCTCTTGATTCTCCTTTTTCTCATCACAGAAATGTCTGGGAATTTTGGGTCTGAGTCACCGGAGCAGATAATCACATCACGAAATCTTCACACTTATTTTTTGGAGACTCTTTGATCCTAATCCAGAAGAGCAACGGTCACCGATTTCCCCCCCCCCCCCCCTTGTGATGCGTTCAGGCCGATAATGAGATCTGTGCGGAGGACGGGTCGTAGGTCGCGGAGTCTCTGTGGACGGGTCGTAGGTCGCGGGGGTCTCTGTGGACGGGTCGTAGGTCGCGGGGTCTCTGTGGACGGGTCGTAGGTCGCGGGGTCTCTGTGGACGGGTCGTAGGTCGCGGGGTCTCTGTGGACGGGTCGTAGGTCGTGGGGTCTCTGTGGACGGGTCGTAGGTCGCGGGGTCTCTGTGGACGGGTCGTAGGTCGCGGGGTCTCTGTGGACGGGTCGTAGGTCGCGGAGTCTCTGTGGACGGGTCGTAGGTCGCGGGGTCTCTGTGGACGGGTCGTAGGTCGCGGGGGTCTCTGTGGACGGGTCGTAGGTCGAGGGGTCTCTGTGGACGGGTCGTAGGTCGCGGTGTTATCACAGGACATCTCCATCCTCACACTGACCCTCCACAATGTAACGCGGGGGTCTGCACATACATTGGGTCTTGTGCTGCAGATGACGCCTTCTTTCCGCTCTCACAGGGAGATTCTGAATTCTTCTGTTTTTCTGAAAATGTCATTTTGTGCAATCAGGAGAACATTTGGAGCTGCTTTGGCTGTGACTGGAGCATGCATGGATGGAGGTGTCTGCTCGGGGTGTCGGGTGGGTGCGGGTTTTGGTTGTTGGCGGCCTCATAGTGGCGTTTGCTCTTCACACTGTGATTTAATATTTAACCCTCGCTCCTCTCCTGTTTGTTCCTGTCCAGGAGGTGGTTTATGATCATTTCCCGGTGTAACGTGATCTGTTTTCTCTTTGTTTTATCGGCAGATTCTAGGATGTCGCCAGCGGTGATTTTGGATTTCCCCACATGACGGTTCCTGGAGGCGCCGCGGTCCTGTCTGCTGGGAATCATGTTCTGCCCGTGCCGCAGTAAAGCCAAAGTGCTGGTGGCTGCGCTGGTGCTGCTGACGGTCGTCACCTGGTTGTACCTGTCCGTGGGCGACACTGGATGTGAGCGTCGCATGCGATCCGTCTATAATATCTCTGTCCGTCCATCTGTTTTATTAATGATTGTCAAGCGTGTTCCAGGCAGACAGTGATAGATGACGCTGAAAGCAAATGATGGGGGTTACCATAGAGCAGTATTGATAGTGATTTATCCGCTCCAGAGACCTCGGGCAGCGTGGAACCACCGGGCACCTTATTGGGGACCACAGCGGCGACCAATTATGGTTTTAAACTGAGCGGAACTGGGAATAAAGGGGTTAATAAGAGGAACTGGGAATAAAGGGGTTAATTAGAGGAACTGGGAATAAAGGGGTTAATAAGAGCTCATCACAAGAAGAGCCGTGATCTAGTGATGATTAGGAGGACGGGTTCTTTAGTCTTTATCTCGAGCTCGGCCGGAGCTCGCAGAGTTATTAGCTGTGACTCGCTGGGAGCAGCGGCCGGGGACCATTCTAAGTCCCAAATATGTAGAGAGAAGATGGTAAATGGAGGCGACGACGCTCCCAGGAGCAAAAAACAACCGCACGATCTGCTCCGTGTGTTCTCATAGTGAAGAAACCTTTTTTTTTTTTTTTCTGGGAATTTTTCTTTTTAGGAGATGGGAGTGTCTGTGTCCACACACTCACGTACTTTCTTACTTTCTTCCTCCTCCTGACGATTTTTCTTTCCTTTTTTTCCCATCTTGTTCCTCTTCTTTTTTTTTTTCCTCTTTTTTTCCATTTCCTTTCTTTCCTCTTCCTTTTATTCTTTCCTCTTTTTTCCTTTTATTCTTTCCTTTGTCTCCCATTTTTTCTTTCCTTTCTCACTTTTTCCTCTTTCTTTGTATCTGTTTTTCTTTTATCTATTATTCACTTTATTCCACTTTTTGTTCTGTTTCTTATCTTTCCTTTTTCTTTCTTTTTTCCCCTCCTTGCCCCTTCCTTTTTCCCTCTTTTTTTTTTTTTTTTTTCTTTATTGCCTTTATTTCCTGTTTTTCGCTCCGGTTTCACTTTTTCCTCTTTTTTTTTTTGTTTCTATTCTTTCCTTTCTTTCTTCGTAAAGATTTATTTCCTTTTCCTGTCATTAGATTTCTTCCACTTATTTTTTCTGTTTCCTTTCTTTCCTCTTTTTCGCTCCTTTCGCTCCTTTCTTTCCTCTTTTTTTCGCTCCTTTCTTTCCTCTTTTTTTCGCTCCTTTCTTTCCTCTTTTTCGCTCCTTTCTTTCCTCTTTTTCGCTCCTTTCTTTCCTCTTTTTCGCTCCTTTCTTTCCTCTTTTTCGCTCCTTTCTTTCCTCTTTTTCGCTCCTTTCTTTCCTCTTTTTCGCTCCTTTCTTTCCTCTTTTTCGCTCCTTTCTTTCCTCTTTTTCGCTCCTTTCTTTCCTCTTTTTCGCTCCTTTCTTTCCTCTTTTTCGCTCCTTTCTTTCCTCTTTTTCGCTCCTTTCTTTCCTCTTTTTCGCTCCTTTCCCCTTCCTTTCTTCCTGTCTTTTCTTTCCTCTTTCTTTCTCTGTATATGTTTTTCCTTTTTTCTATCATTTGCTTTCTTCCACTTACTTTCTTTTTTCTCTTTCTATCTTTTTTTGTTCTTTCCGTTGTATCTTCGCTTGGGAGTCACATGATGTGAGTGTTTTTCATTCCTTTTCTTTCTTCCTTCGCTTTTCCCTGCTTTCGGCACAGTTGGACCCCGTCTGTGTCTGGTCGTCTCCTGATTTTCCTCAGATCACCGATGTCGGGGGATAGGAGGATCAGTTCCGCCATGGCTGCTCCTTTCTTCCTACAGAGTCTTGTGGTGGCTTATTCCATTCTCCTCATTGACTTGAAGGGTTTGTCCAAGATTAGAACACAACGTCTTTCTTTCATAGCCCCGCCCCCGATCATGGGTTGTGCGTGGTATTGCAGCTCGGCTCCATTCACTTCAGCGGGGCTGACCTGCAATGTGCTCCTAGTCCTGGACAATCCGTTGCATGCTCCACGCTGCTTCTCCATAAATCTCCCGAGAGTCGAGTCCTTCAGATGTTTCTCATTACAAACCTTCACTGCAGATCTGTAATGTTCCCTCAGATGGACCTCCTCTGGGGGTCTCTGCTCCACAGTTTGCCCCCCGAGCCCCCTCCATGCAAGATCTGGAGATGAAGCTGCAGGAGGCAGAGGAGGAAAACCGGCGTCTGCGTCTTCAGCTGGGAGAACTCCGGAGCGAGGACCTCGCGGGAGACAACAGCAGCCGATGTTCCCACCGGAGTCTGACGGAGAAATGTGAGGTGCGTGACTGTAAGGGATTCACGCTCCATCTTCACCATTTTGGGCTGCTGTCAGTCTACTAGAGGTTAATAGGCCATACTGGTCTATGGTTGGAATGCCCCTTTAAGCTCCCCATAGAATGACAATAGCTCCAACATCTGTGTACATTTCAATAGGAGGTGAAATTTCCTGGACTATTGGAGAGAGATCACAGGCCAGATTACATCGGAGCTTCCTACAGCCACCACTAGAGGGAGCCGTTGAGTTATTTGCATACGGTGCCCATTACAGTCCTAGGTCCACGTGCAGTAAAGCACTGGAGCTCCCCCTAGTGGTTAATACAGGAAGCCATGATGTCCCCTCCTCCCTCTGTGCTCCGCTATGTTATATGGTGTCGTTGTCTCCTTAATCCCAAGGGGCATCTACATGTTGACTATAGTCCGACGCCATTTTTAGATTTATGAATCTTTCTTACTACATTGAAATAGGAGCAGATGGTGATAATGGCGTTCACTGTGCTGGGACGGCCGGTCACATGAGGGGTTGTCCGGACTTCATATTGATGGCTTGTGGTTAGATATCGGCTCAGTGGGGGTCCGGCACACTTCTGTACACAGTGTGCGGAGCTGGATCAGTACAGCGCCGTACACCATGTAGTGGTCATAGTCTGTACTGCAGCTTAGATCACATTCACTTTAATAGGAGCGGAGTACAGAGCATGATCACTGCGTGGAGTACGGCGCTCTGCTCCTCCGGCTCCGCACACTGTATACATCCGGCTGCCGCGGGAGCTGATGACTGCTGACCGGTGCCGAGTGTCGGACCCCCACCCATCTGATATTGACCACCTATTCACAATGCTGGACAATCCCTTCAAAAATAGACGACCTGCTCCAATCTGATTCACAGCAATGGCCGACACCAGCGCACACCATGGTATTCGATTTACTGGACGGGTCCTCATTAGTTCCTCCTGTCTTTGTGTCTTTCTCGTAGCTCATTCATGTGGCCATTGTTTGTGCTGGACATAACAGTAGCCGAGACGTGGTGACCTTGGTGAAGTCCATTCTGTTTCACAGGTAGGTTTATAAAGCCCCGATCAGATTGTGTGTAGTCTCCGGGTATGACTATGGGGGGCTGGATTTCATGGTCTTATCTTGTATCATGCGCCCCCTATTTCAGATCTCAGAAAGGCCTTTTAGTTGCAGCCCCATTTGCCGACGGCCCCTCTAGTCGCCTCTTGGGTACAGCGGGCACAATCGTGCTGATTTCTCATCCTCTCCATGTTTCCCCGTCCTACTAATGAAGTTCCTTGTCATCAAGTTTGTGGCTTTTACCTTGTGATGGAACTTTTTTTTTTTTTCTTCCATCTACAGGAGAAACCCGCTTCATTTCCATCTGATCACAGATTCCATCGCCCAACGCATTTTAGGCAACTTATTCAAAACCTGGATGGTCCCGTCCCTGCAGATCAGCTTCTACAACGCCAGCGATCTCAAGGTGAGTAATGCAGCGGGTGCCATAATCAGCGACTGTCATTGGTGTTGGGTGCCATCGTCGGCGGGTGTCATTGGTGTTGGGTGCCATCGTCGGCGGGTGTCATTGGTGTTGGGTGCCATCGTCGGCGGGTGTCATTGGTGTTGGGTGCCATCGTCGGCGGGTGTTATTGGTGTTGGGTGCAATCGTCAGCGGGAGTCATTGGTGTTGGGTGCCATTGTCAGCGGGTGTCATTGGTGTTGGGTGCCATCATCAGCGGGTGTTATTGGCGTTGGGTGCCATCGTCAGCGGGTGTCATTCGCGTTGGGTGCCATCGTCAGCGGGTGTCATTGGTGTTGGGTGCCATCGTCAGCGGGTGTCATTGGTGTTGGGTGCAATCAGCGGGTGTCATCGGTGTTGGGTGCCATCGTCAGCGGGTGTCATTCGCGTTGGGTGCCATCGTCAGCGGGTGTCATTCGCGTTGGGTGCCATCGTCAGCGGGTGTTATTGGCGTTGGGTGCCGGCTGCAATACACAGCTGACATCACACTGCAGCGGTCAGCGGCAGAGTTCCTGATCCTGGACGTTTTTCTTCTTAGATGCTCCAGTAAGTGTCCCCTGTGGCATCTAAGGAGTTTACTGGAGGGATGCGGCGGTGTTTTTCTTCCTTCTGGAGACATTATTTTGCCTGCGATTGTATTTTAAGCAGTTACCTAAAATGTCAGTTACAAATGGGAACAATGGAGGCTGTAATATATGATTTATTAGAATATTTCTTGCGGTCTTCTCGTTGTATTCCTCCGAGTCCATCATGGCACTGTGGATCCTCGGTGTCCTCCTTCGTGATGTGGTTCCCACTTTGTGACTTTCTCCCCGCAGCCTGAAGTTTCATGGATCCCAAACAAACATTACTCTGGAATTTACGGCCTGATGAAGCTGACGCTGACTAAAGCGCTGCCCTCCGACCTGACAAAGGTCATAGTCCTGGACACCGACATAACATTCGCCACAGACATAGCGGAGCTCTGGGCCATATTCAGGAAGTTTTCAGGTAACCGGGGTCGTGCCGGCCGCACCGCCACGCCGTGAGCATCCTCTACTGAGCAGAGCTTTACCGCCACGACGTGAGCGTCCTCTACTGAGCAGAGCTTTACCGCCACGACGTGAGCGTCCTCTACTGAGCAGAGCTTTACCGCCACGACGTGAGCGTCCTCTACTGAGCAGAGCTTTACCGCCACGACGTGAGCGTCCTCTACTGAGCAGAGCTTTACTGCCACGACGTGAGCGCCCTCTACTGAGCAGAGCTTTACCGCCACGACGTGAGCGTCCTCTACTGAGCAGAGCTTTACTGCCACGACGTGAGCGCCCTCTACTGAGCAGAGATTTACCGCCACGACGTGAGCATCCTCTACTGAGCAGAGCTTTACCGCGACGACGTGAGCGCCCTCTACTGAGCAGAGCTTTACCGCCACGACGTGAGCGTCCTCTACTGAGCAGAGCTTTACCGCCACGACGTGAGCGTCCTCTACTGAGCAGAGCTTTACCGCCACGACGTGAGCGCCGTCTACTGAGCAGAACTTTACCGCCACGACGTGAGCGTCCTCTACTGAGCAGAGCTTTACCGCCGCGACGTCAGCATCCTCTACTGAGCAGAGCTTTACCGCCACGACGTGAGCGTCCTCTACTGAGCAGAGCTTTACCGCCACGACGTGAGCGTCCTCTACTGAGCAGAGCTTTACTGCCACGACGTGAGCGCCCTCTACTGAGCAGAGCTTTACTGCCACGACGTGAGCGTCCTCTACTGAGCAGAGCTTTACCGCCACGACGTGAGCGTCCTCTACTGAGCAGAGCTTTACCGCCACGACGTGAGCGTCCTCTACTGAGCAGAGCTTTACCGCCACGACGTGAGCAGAGCTTTACCGCCACGACGTGAGCGTCCTCTACTGAGCAGAGCTTTACCGCCACGACGTGAGCACCGTCTGCTGAGCAGAGCTTTACTGCCACGACGTGAGCGTCCTCTACTGAGCAGAGCTTTACCGCCACGACGTGAGCGTCCTCTACTGAGCAGAGCTTTACCGCCACGACGTGAGCGTCCTCTACTGAGCAGAGCTTTACCGCCACGACGTGAGCGTCCTCTACTGAGCAGAGCTTTACCGCCACGACGTGAGCGTCCTCTACTGAGCAGAGCTTTACCGCCACGACGTGAGCGCCGTCTACTGAGCAGAGCTTTACCGCCACGACGTGAGCGTCCTCTACTGAGCAGAGCTTTACCGCCACGACGTGAGCGTCCTCTACTGAGCAGAGCTTTACCGCCACGACGTGAGCGTCCTCTACTGAGCAGAGCTTTACCGCCACGACGTGAGCGTCCTCTACTGAGCAAAGGTTTACCGCCACGACGTGAGCGCCCTCTACTGAGCATAACTTTACCCCCACGACGTGAGCGTCCTCTACTGAGCAGAACTTTACCGCCACGACGTGAGCGTCCTCTACTGAGCAGAACATTACCATCGTTCTCGTTTCAGGCGAGCAGGTTCTGGGTCTGGTGGAGAATCAGAGCGACTGGTACCTGGGAAACCTGTGGAAGAACCATAAGCCTTGGCCGGCTTTAGGACGTGGATTCAATACAGGTAAGCAAATCGTGGCTCATCCATGGCACGGGTTGAACGTCCCCATTATCCACTATGGCGCCTGATTGGGGACCTTCTTCCCTCCAGGGGTCATCCTGCTCCTTCTGGACAAGCTGCGTCAGATGGGCTGGGAGGAGACGTGGCGTCTGACCGCCGAGAGGGAACTCATGAGTATGCTGAGCACGTCCCTTGCCGATCAGGTGAGGCGCGGGGTGTTTTCGGGTCGCTTCGCTTCTTACATGAATGGATGATGATCTTTGTCTCTTCCCATTTAGGATATATTCAATGCGGTTATAAAGAGCTCCCCGTCCCTGGTCTATGAGCTCCCCTGTTACTGGAACGTGCAGCTCTCGGACCACACACGCTCCGAGCAATGCTACAGTGAACTGGCCGACCTGAAGGTGAGACCCCCAGTGTCCAATATCCCCCAGATCATAGTCTGCAGTTACATATAATCCATGTGATGCAGGCGCCCCCTAGTGGTGACATCAGGGCCCGTGTTTATGCAGATACGTCACCTAATACCCTATATGTGCAGTTTGGGCTAAAAACTCACTGGTCAAACCTAACCTGCAATTTTCACAGCAGAAATCAGAGCGGACCCCCTTATTTTTGTTGCGGGTAGAGTGGCCCCTGCTGTGGATATACAGGTGGATTTGTCCCATTTACTGAGTTTTCCATATTGGATCAGCTGCTTATTCTTCCAGGTGTTTTCCGTCCACGAAGGACATGGAGTGTGGGTGGATTTCACACAAATTTCCGTACAAATGTCAACCAAAAGTGGGGTCACATCCAAAACTGTGTGAATATAGTGTTAGTGGGCACCAATGCATGTTGTCCATAACCTGCAGGTTTGTTCCTACTTTTAGGTTGTGACCCGTATGGGTCGTCACCTCGCCCCTTCTCTGCTCTTGGCAGCTGGTTGCACAGTAGAGGGTAAACCTTTCCGCATATGAACCCTGGTCCGAGGGGCAGATGTCGGCCCCAACTGCCATGACGTTGCCAGTAATCTCCGAGAGGTCTCGCGTTTCTCTAGGAAAGAGGAAGAGAGGACAAGTATGACGGACCCGAAAAAACGTCCAATTACATGTTGTTTCTTGACAACAGAGAATTTTCAGCACTTAGTTATTTACTTCTATAATGAAAATTTCTACAATTTTCCAGGACACTTTCTGCATCGATTCCTCCTGTTTTTGTAAGATCTCCGCTTGGATGATCTCCTGTCCTGGTGACCTGGTGGCACAGAGCGGGCGGCTCGTTACACCGGGCGCCTCGTTACACCGGGCGCCTCGTTACACCGGGCGCCTCGTTACACCGGGCGCCTCGTTACACCGGGCGCCTCGTTACACCGGGCGCCTCGTTACACCGGGCGCCTCGTTACACCGGGCGCCTCGTTACACCGGGCGCCTCGTTACACCGGGCGCCTCGTTACACCGGGCGCCTCGTTACACCGGGCGGTTATCAGCAGTTGTATCTCTCTGGGACTAGAACCAACGGCGAGGTCACAATTTAGTGACAACAAGCAGAGATCTAAAAAAGAAAACGATTTATAAATGCACAAAGTTTAAAAAATAAACTGGAGTCTTCATCTTATTGGATTATTCCGAGCAGATTCCGATTCTTCGTTGTGATGGAGGTAGATTTAATGCTCAGCATCTGTAATGCACAGTCGTGGGATCGTTTATTTCACACCCATAATAAAGGCAGAGATTGTGCCGGAGAGATAAGCGAGTCGCTGCGGTCTCAAGGTCGACCGGACACGTGCGCTGCGTCCTGATACATCCGGCCCATCCTAACAAAGGACAGGGCAGAGACGAGGGAGCCGTGAATTAAAGGTATATTACACCTCCTAGGTGGCTCCAGGGGAGAGCCAAGTTACACATCTATGTCCCAGGGAGCATTGTCTGGCTTATAAGACTCCCTCGGCAAATCTGTGGTGTCCATTAGAAGAAACCGTACCCCCAGTGACTCCATACCCTGCTCTGCACTGATGAGGGGCAGGAACACCCACCCCCCTCACGTTTCCTCCTGTTACAGGCGACAGGTTTGGCAATTATTCCCGTTCATGTTGTACGGCTCATTAAAGGGTCAGACATCGGCTTATAAGACGCTGCCTCCTATAGGAGGCGCTAGAGCTCAGCTTTCTTCCTCCTTATCAGACTTTCTGGATTATCAGGTGCCAAATTAAAGGAATTTTGTACAGGAATCTGTTTTGGGTTTTTTTTGCTCTACTGTCAAGTACTTCAGTAACAAAAAAAATCTTGCTATTGTGTATCTGGGGGGGTTACATTGTCCTGACATTTAGAAGTTCTTCATGTGACCTCTCCCTCCCACCCGCAGGTGATTCACTGGAATTCCCCTCATAAACTGCGCGTCAAGAACAAACATGTGGAGTTGTTCCGGACCCTTTATCTCACCTTTCTGGAGTACGACGGGAGCCTCCTCCGCAGAGAGCTGATTGGCTGCCCGAGCGACAAAGAGCAGGAGGTGAGGATAGTGCGGCCAGAGCAGAGCGTCGGGGGCGGTGCGGCCGGAGCAGAGCGTCGGGGGCGGTGCGGGGCAGGAGCAGAGCGTTGGGGGGGGGGGGGGTGCGGCCGGAGCAGAGCGTCGGGGGGGGGGGGGGGATGCGGTGCGGCCGGAGCAGAGCGTCGGGGGGCGGTGCAACTGGAGCAGAGCATCGGGGGGGGGGGGGGGGGGTGCGGCCGGATGCAGAGCGTCGGGGGGGCGGTGCAACCGGAGCAGAGCAGAGCATCGGGGGGCGGTGCGGCCGGAGCAGAGCGTCGGGGGCAGGGGGTTGGGGCCTGAGAAATTGCTGTTTGCCTCCCCCCAATGCCTGCCCTGACTGTAGCTCGGGCTTAGTTTTGGAGTAGGGCTTTGAAATTTAAGCATATTCCTACAATCCTGTAACATCAGGCGAGGGCTTATTTTCGGATAAGTTTGGTCTTTGCGGAATCACGGTAAATATTCCCTTTAGGACACTGCGTTGGGCACAATGACACACCCGGCTCTGCTACATCTGTGGCCCGACAAATGTCTTTCCTTACATTGCCCACAGGAGGCCTTGGATCTGCTGGATGAGGAAGATATCTGCTATGATTTCCGCAGAGAACGTCTGGCGTCCCACCGCGTTCACCTCTCCTTTCTTCCACACCAAACCTTACCGGAGGACCCCACGGATGTGACGTTGGTGGCGCAGCTGTCGATGGACCGGTGAGTGTGGATCCCGGCATTGCCCATGCGGCGGAGCAGCCGGAGTACTGAGTGTTGGTATTTTCCAGGCTGCAGATGCTGGAGTTGATTTGCAAGCATTGGGAAGGTCCGGTCAGCCTGGCGTTGTACCTGTCGGACGCAGAAGCTCAGCAGTTCTTGCGTTATGCTCAAGCCTCCGAGGTTTTGCAATCTCGGACCAATATTGGCTACCACGTAGTCTACAAAGAAGGGCAGCTCTACCCTGTGAACCTCCTCCGAAATGTGGCCCTGCGGAATGCGCAGACTCCATACGTGTTCTTGTCTGACATTGACTTCCTGCCTATGTATGGACTGTATGAAAGCCTGAGGTTAGTACCTGTGATAGTGGGGTCCCTCCGCCGCAGGGACCACCATCTCCACAATGTGACTCGTGGCCCTTGTAGAGCGGTGGCCACACTGCCGCACCATTCACAGTGATACATAAGCCGCTAAGGGCGCGTGCTCAGTGGTGTTCTCATCTCTCATAGACTAGAGATACCGGCGGCCGCCTCTCTATTGGGGTCTGAGTGCCTCTAGTCAGGGTGTTTGGGGGTCCTAGAGGCCAGACCGCCATAGAAAATATACCCAATCGTGATGCCCCACATATGTCTTTTTAAAATAATAATTTACCGATCTTTTAATGGGGCAGTCCCATTGTAAAAACCTCTTTTAAATACGAGGGATGGAGAATAATCAGATCATTGTTTAGAGTTCAGCTCCTGAGATCCTCGGTTTATGCTAAGGCTATGTGCGCACGTTGCGTAAATACATGCAGTTACGCTGCGCTTTGTAGCGCAGCGTAACTGCATGCGTCCTGCGTCTCCTGCACAGTCTATGGAGATTGTGCAGGGGCCGTGCGCACGTGGCGTTTAAGAGCGCAGCGCTTCGGCTACTGCCGAAGCGCTGCGCAAAAAAAAGTGACATGTCACTTCTTTCCTGCGCTTTGCCGGCAGCTCCTGCTCTGTCTATGGCAGGAGCTGCAGGCAGAGCGCATGGAATCGGCTTTTTTTTTTTTTTCACTACGGACATTTCTGCAGCGATTTAAGAGCACATGTGCTCTTCAGATCGCTGCAGAAATTTCTGCAGTGAAGTACGCAACGTGCGCACATAGCCTAAATCTCCAGAAAGCCAAATGTTTCAGCTAAATAGCGGCTCAAGTCCTCCAGAGCGAGAGCTGCTACTCTCCACCGAGGCTTACAGAGCCAGGGACGCCCGCTGAGGTGTCCATACAGCTTAACCCTGGGGTGTCCTTATGGCACAACCCCTTCTAGCCTTTCCTGACCACCCACAGTCTGCTGACGTCCCGGCTGTAACGCTCCTGCAATCCATCAGCAGACGGTCAAATACCCAGGTGTCAGAGGAAGGCAGACACGTTTTTATTGATGATTCCGTACTTTTTGCCAGCATTGAGCACTGTGTAATAGAAACATCAGCAATGCCGGATCGAGTGATTGCCGGGTATAACAAATCCAGATCCGCTCCGCCAGGGACGCCTGTTACTAAGGCAATATATCAATATATTATATATATGATTGTAAGAAATACAAAGCGATTTTTCATTTAATAAATGCCATTTTTTATATATATATACACATACACATACACACACACACACACACACACACACACACACACACACACACACACACACACAGGTAGGTATGTATATATATAATCTGTACAACTGAAAAATCCTGAAGGATTATTTATATAAAGCCTCAGTGTCGCAAAATCTCATTTCTCCTGCATATACTGTGGCCTTGTACAGCTGCTATTTGTGGATGCAGGTTGGAGCTGAAGTGACTGCACTTTGCAGGATAAGTTCTCATTCACACTTCAGTATTTGCCTCCAAGACACAGCACAGATGTTAATCTTTCAAATAGTTTTCTCTGTAAGTTCCACTCCAGACTTTGGCAACAAACAGTGATGTAAAATACTGACATGTGAATGAGGCCCAGGATCCGCTGTCGCCAGTACCAGTCTGTGACCCTCCTGTAGATGGCGCTGCGCAGAACTCTTCCATCCACATGAATTGGATTTGGTGTGTCGTCGGCCGGTGACTGATGAACTGTCGTCTGTCCTCACATTAATATTTCGCTACTTGTCCTTAGGAAATCCATAATCCAGGAAGATATGGCCAACACTCAGAAAGCTCTCGTAGTTCCCGCCTTTGAAACCCTGCGATACCGTCTGTCCTTCCCTAAATCCAAAGCAGAGCTGCTCTCCATGCTGGATATGGGGACGCTCTACACCTTCCGGTAAGAGGTCATAGGAGCAGAACTGGGGTGTAGGGGTATCTGACAACAATTGTGTATGTGTCCAATAACAACCTGCAGAATAGTGAGTGCAGCTCTGAAGTATAATACAGGAGGTAACTCAGGATCAGTAATGTAATTATGAACACCGTGACTGCACCAGCAGAATAGTGAGTGCAGCTCTGGAGTATAATACAGGAGGTAACTCAGGATCAGTAATGTAATGTATGTATACAGTGACTGCACCAGCAGAATAGTGAGTGCAGCTCTGAAGTATAATACAGGAGGTAACTCAGGATCAGATCAGTAATGTATGTACATTGTGACTGCCCCAGCAGAATAGTGAGCGCAGCTCTGGGGTATAATACAGGAGGAAACTCAGGATCAGTAATGTAATGTATGTACACAGTGACTGCACCAGCAGAATAGTGAGTGCAGCTCTGAAGTATAATACAGGAGGTAACTCAGGATCAGATCAGTAATGTATGTACATTGTGACTGCACCAGCAGAATAGTGAGTGCAGCTCTGGAGTAGAATACAGGATGTAACTTAGTTTCTGCACAGGATCAGTAATGAAATGTTTGTACACAGTGATTGTAGCAGCAGAATAGAGAGCGCAGCTCTGGAGTATAATACTGTAATTCAGGGTATGTGATGCAATAAATTTTACAATGTTACTTTATTATTCACTTAGTGGCATGCCATGATATTATTGGGCCTTGGCTGAGATCCATGACTGTGTGGTGCTGCCACCTATGGGTCACAGTGAATATCTGCAGGCGTCTATTGTGTTGTTTGGGTGCAATCTGCTGCAATTATTGTATCTTTATACATTTAAGCCTCTCACTTTGGCCCATATATTATTATGCCACTGTCTGCAGCCTTCTTGTTACCAATATTAGTTATATGCAGGAATGGACTGACATCTGACCTGTATTGGGGCGATCATGCTTCCCGCGGGTGTTACATTGTGATTTTTTTTCTTAGATACCATGTATGGGAAAAAGGACACGCGCCAACAAACTATGCCAAGTGGAGAACCGCAACAACGTCATACCTTGTAAACTGGGCACCAAACTTTGAACCCTATGTGGTTGTCCGACGAGATTGTCCCGAATACGACCAGCGTTTCCTGGGCTTTGGCTGGAACAAAGTGTCCCATATTATGGAGCTTGATGCCAAGGTACTGACATGTATACCAGGGGTGTATATACAGTGGAAACCATGGGGTCTCATAGCAAAAGTCCAAATTATCCCCCCCCCCTCCACAACCTCGAAAAAGTCAACAGTTATATTGTGTAGAAAAGATTGGCTGAATGATCCGCAGATTTGGGCGTAGCGGCTCCCACGTCTGTGTATAAGTGAGTGGATGCCAGCCCCCTCCCTACTGTTCTGTGCTCCACTACAACCATTGCATACACAGAATTACATTAGGTGAAGTACATATTGACCACGTCACGTCATTTTCTTGCTAAATATGTTTCTAAAGGAACTATTGATAGGAATCTCTCACCAGATATCGGTAACAACCCATCCAATCCACAGGGGCAAAAAAAAATATCAAACCATAGATGTCCATAAATTATGTGTAATAATGAGAAATGATAGGGAAAAAGTATTGACCACATGAAGAAAGAAAGGTGCAAAAAGTCCTGGAAAACTGACACCACCGGAAATGTATCAGTAATTAGAAAGCAATCCTGCCACTTAGTGACAAATAATATCAGCTGATCCAACTGATCAACAAAAAGGTGCCACACAAGAAACATCTCATGATGGGTAAAACTAGTGAGCTATGTCAGGAACTTTGCAGAACATACTGATAGCATTGGTTACAGAAGAATTTCTAAACTACTGAAGACTTCATAAGTTGGAAAAGGAAAACATTTCACCATAAACCAGCCCAGACCAGGCGCTCCCCACAAGATTTCAGACAGTGAAAAGAATTATCAGAAGAGTTGTCAAAGAGTCAATAATCACCTGTGCAGAGCTACAGAAAGACCTGGAATCAGCCGGTACAATTGTTTCATAGAAAATAAGTAATGCACTCCCCCCCCCCCCCTCCCCTCCCCCCCCACCTCCATGGCCAGTATCCACGCTCCTGTATGCACGGTCACCAGGCAAGACTTCATTGCTGAACAAAAATCAGGTTCAAGCGAGGTTAAGGTTTGCTCCACAACATTTAGACAAGTTTGTGAAATCCTGTGGGAATATAGTCTGGTCACATTGAGACCACAATTGAACTCTTTTTAGAGGCCAAAAGGCAAAATCACCCCAGTAACACCACCAGTGAAGTGTGGAATGGGGAACATCATGGTGTGCGTCTGTTGTTCAGCAGACTTCAATCAATCGAAGGAAGGATGGATGGACAAATGTACGGAGACATTCCTGATAAAAATCTGCTGCCAATCTACCAAGATGATGGAGATGAAACGAGGGAGGACATTTCAGCAAAACAATGATCCTAAACACAGCCAAGGAAACTACCAACTGGATTCAGAGAGACGAAATAAATCTGCTAGAATGGCCGAGCCGATCACCGGAGCCGAATCCAATAGAAAATGTCTGGAAAGAACTGAACCTCAGAGTTCATAGAAGGAGCCGGGACCTGCAGGATGTGAGGAGTGTGTGTGCAGAAGAATGGGCCAAAATCCCACCCTAGCAATGCAGGCGACTAGTGTCTCCATACAGGATGTGAGGAGTGTGTGTGCGGAAGAACGGGCCAAAATCCACCTGAGCAATGCAGGCGACTAATGTCTCCATACAGGATGTGAGGAGTGTGTGCGGAAGAATGGGCCAAAATCCAGCTGAACAATGCAGGTGACTAGTGTCTCCATACAGGATGTGAGGGGTGTGTGCGGAAGAATGGGCCAAAATCCACCTGAGCAATGCAGGCGACTGGTGTCTCCATACAGGATGTGAGGAGTGTGTGTGCGGAAGAACGGGCCAAAATCCACCTGAGCAATGCAGGCGACTAATGTCTCCATACAGGATGTGAGGAGCGTGTGCGGAAGAATGGGCCAAAATCCAGCTGAACAATGCAGGTGACTAGTGTCTCCATACAGGATGTGATGAGTGTGTGTGCGGAAGAACGGGCCAAAATCCACCTGAGCAATGCAGGTGACTAGTGTCTCCATACAGGATGTGAGGAGTGTGTGCGGAAGAATGGGCCAAAATCCACCTGAGCAATGCAGGCGACTAGTGTCTCCATACAGGATGTGAGGAGTGTGTGCGGAAGAATGGGCCAAAATCCACCTGAGCAATGCAGGCGACTGGTGTCTCCATACAGGATGTGAGGAGTGTGTGCGGAAGAATGGGCCAAAATCCACCTGAGCAATGCAGGCGACTAGTGTCTCCATACAGGATGTGAGGAGTGTGTGCTGAAGAATGGGCCAAAATCCACCTGAGCAATGCAGGTGACTAGTGTCTCCATACAGGATGTGAGGAGTGTGTGCGGAAGAATGGGCCAAAATCCACCTGAGCAATGCAGGGACTAGTGTCTCCATACAGGATGTGAGGAGTGTGTGCGGAAGAATGGGCCAAAATCCACCTGAGCAATGCAGGGACTAGTGTCTCCATCCAGGAGGGGTCTGGAAGCTGCTTCACCAACAATGGCTTTTGTATGTAATGTTAATTAAATTTCAGTAACATGTTTAATACTTTTCTGTCATTTTGCATTATTACACATCTTAATTTATGGATATCCATGAATTTATTTCTTTGCCTGTGTGGATTGGATGGGTTGTTACCGACATCTGGTGAGAAATTCATGTTAATAGCACCTTAAGAATTATATTTACTTAGAAAATTGGTGACGTGTTGAATACTTCTTTCTATTTATACTTCTTGGTTATACTGTTACCCCTGCATTTTCTGTTGTAGATGTATATATGTAATAGCAGCAGTTTGGCACCTTGGTTGCTGGATTGGGGGTATCACTGATTTCTACCCAGTCATTATGAGGGGTCCGTACATGCACAAGACCCCGGCTTTGGTTTAGCGCTGTAGGATTTGTATTGGGGTGCACAGATGAGACAGATTGAGCCGTTCTCTCTCCCCAGGGCTATGAGCTGATGGTGCTTCCTAACGCCTTCATTATCCACATGCCGCACGCTCCCAGCTTTGACATCTCCAAGTTTCGCTCCAGTGAGAACTATCGCCTGTGCGTGCAGACTCTGAAAGAGGAATTTCACCAGGACCTGTCCAGGCGCTACGGCTCTGCCGCTCTCAAGTACATCGCCCCGGAGAGGAACCGGTGACCCCAGTCATGTCCGGGAGTTTGATTTCCACTGCCCAGTCCTGCACTGGTTTGGTTGAGTGCATTGATTCACTCCGTGCCTGTAATTTTGGGCTCCGCTGCCTTATTGAAGAGGTTTCCTGCATTTTCGTAGGGATCAATGTGCCTCTGTACAGACCCGCTGAATCAGCAGAACTTTTTTTTTTTTTATTATTATTTATATCTTTCAGCGGCATCTTAAGTCAATCAGAATTTTTCCACCTTTTGGGAAGATGCCGGGATGTAGTCCTGATCACTGGGTTCTCTTGACCACTGCTCCAGCTGGATTTCTCCAATACTATGTATTTTATTTATTAATGACTGATATCCAGGACACTTCGTGCAGCCGGGACGGGATTCCTGCCTGATACTTGATTACACTTTCTTTTTTAAAGCCCCAATAAAATTCTGTACAATTTAAGTTACTTCATATTCTTATTTCTCCTTGTTCACGGCCTCCATGTCCTAAAATCCCCCTGAGTATTATCCTGGAAGGAATGTGCTAAATCTCCAGCGTTCAGTCCAGCGTTGCATTCTGGGTGTTTTCTTCTGATCTTGTGACCGGGAGAACCTTTGCATTTAATGATCACGGCCGGGGCCCTTCTGTTCATTCTGTCCGGGGCAATGGCTGCTCCCGCAGATGAGATGTGTGACCGCTGCAGAAAGCCTCATCCGCTCACTGCCTTCTGATGGGGTCATAGGGATTTGTGGGGTCCACAGGGTTAATGGACCAGAAAGGAAAACAGTCACCATAAACTTCAGTTTGCAATGGAAATTGTAAAAACTACATTGCCACAATGGGAAATTTGCAGCCGGCCACCGTCTCTAATAAGGTGTAATATAAGTACATCCACAATGCACAGGTACAACTCGTCTAATAGGATTTAATATTTTTTTTTAATCTAGGAGGTAATAATCACTAGCCTGTGTTGCACTATTTCCGGCTGCTTTATGACCACAATTTAGTTTTTGTTTGCTTCTTGGCAAACTACAAATTAATTATTTTATATTTACCACTATCAGATGAAGCCTTGTTTGGACAGTAGTTTGGCTCCCCCCCATCACCCTGTGTGCACTAGAAAAAGGATTTTTCTCAAGAAAAACCTCGAGTCTGAAAGATTAGTGCACTTGCGGTCAAAAAACGTACCAATAACGCATGAGTTTTAACCGGAGGTTGGTCCCTGCATTTTTTTTTACCATTATCTATGGCAAAAAACGCAGGTACCTGCAGAAAAGAAGTGACATGCTCATTCTTTTTCTCAAGAAATTCTGCAGAAAGAATGTTCTTGAGAAAAAAACGCAGTTTTTGCTGCAGAAAGGTTACAACCATTTTCAAGAAATTTCTGCAGCAAAAACGCAGTGTGCGCACAAGGGCCTTAGGCAATACAGAACCACATCTAGATGGAGGCCACATAAAACTTGACACACACACACACACACCTCTCAATTAAGTGCAAAAATCACATCTATAGTGTGAAAGAAGGGAATTTTATTTACTTACCGTAAATTCCTTTTCTTCTAGCTCCAATTGGGAGACCCAGACAATTGGGTGTATAGGCTATGCCTCCGGAGGCCACACAAAGTATTACACTAAAAGTGTAAAGCCCCTCCCCTTCAGCCTATACACCCCCCGTACTGCTACGGGCTCATCAGTTTTGGTGCAAAAGCCCGAAGGAGGAAAAAATTATAAACTGGTTTAAAGTAAATTCAATCCGAAGGAATATCGGAGAACTGAAACCATTTAACATGAACAACATGTGTTACAAAAACAGGGGCGGGTGCTGGGTCTCCCAATTGGAGCTAGAAGAAAAGGAATTTACGGTAAGTAAACAAAATTCCCTTCTTCTTTGTCGCTCCTTATTGGGAGACCCAGACAATTGGGACGTCCAAAAGCAGTCCCTGGGTGGGTAAATAATACCTCATAATAGAGCCGTAACGGCTCCGTCCTACAGGTGGGCAACTGCCGCCTGAAGGACTCGCCTACCTAGGCTGGCATCTGCCGAAGCATAGGTATGCACCTGATAGTGCTTCGTGAAAGTGTGCAGGCTCGACCAGGTAGCTGCCTGACACACCTGCTGAGCCGTAGCCTGGTGTCGCAAGGCCCAGGACGCTCCCACGGCCCTGGTAGAATGGGCCTTCAGTCCTGAGGGAACCGGAAGCCCCGAGAAACTGTAAGCTTCGAGAATTGGTTCCTTGATCCACCGAGCCAGGGTTGACTTGGAAGCTTGTGTCCCTTTACGCTGGCCAGCGACAAGGACAAAGAGTGCATCCGAGCGGCGCAGGGGCGCCGTTCGAGAAATGTAGATCTTGGCGGACGTAGGTTTCCTAGCCTGTCTCATAGTGGCAATGACCTCTTGAGATAATCCTGAAGACGCTAGGATCCAGGACTCAATGGCCACACAGTCAGGTTGAGGGCCGCAGAATTCAGATGGAAAAACGGCCCTTGAGATAGCAAGTCTGGTCGGTCTGGCAGTGCCCACGGTTGGCCGACCGTGAGATGCCACAGATCCGGGTACCACGACCTCCTCGGCCAGTCTGGAGCGACGAGGATGACGCGGCGGCAGTCGGCCCTGATCTTGCGTAACACTCTGGGCAACAGTGCCAGAGGAGGAAACGCATAAGGAAGCCGAAACTGCGACCAATCCTGAACTAAGGCGTCTGCCGCCAGAGCTCTGTGATCTTGAGATCGAGCCATGAATGTTGGGACCTTGTTGTTGTGCCGTGACGCCATTAGGTCGACGTCCGGCATCCCCCAGCGGCAACAGATCTCCTGAAACACGTCCGGGTGAAGGGACCATTCCCCTGCGTCCATGCCCTGGCGACTGAGAAAGTCTGCTTCCCAGTTTTCTACGCCCGGGATGTGAACTGCGGATATGGTGGATGCTGTGGCTTCCACCCACAGCAGAATCCGCCGGACTTCCTGGAAGGCTTGCCGACTGCGTGTCCCACCTTGGTGGTTGATGTAAGCCACCGCTGTGGAGTTGTCCGACTGAATTCGGATCTGCTTGCCTTCCAGCCACTGCTGGAACGCTTTTAGGGCAAGATACACTGCCCTGATCTCCAGAACATTGATCTGAAGTGAGGACTCTTGCTGAGTCCACGTACCCTGAGCCCTGTGGTGGAGAAAAACTGCTCCCCACCCTGACAGACTCGCGTCCGTCGTGACCACCGCCCAGGATGGGGGTAGGAAGGATTTCCCCTTCGATAATGAAGTGGGAAGAAGCCACCACCGAAGGGAAGCTTTGGTTGCCTGAGAGAGGGAAACGTTCCTGTCTAGGGACGTCGGCATCCTGTCCCACTTGCGTAGGATGTCCCATTGAAGTGGACGCAGGTGAAACTGCGCGAAAGGGACTGCTTCCATTGCTGCCACCATCTTCCCCAGGAAGTGCATGAGGCGCCTCAAGGGGTGTGACCGACCTTGAAGGAGAGATTGCACCCCTGTCTGTAGTGAACGCTGTTTGTCCAGCGGAAGCTTCACTATCGCTGGAAGAGTATGAAACTCCATGCCAAGATATGTCAGCGATTGGACCGGTGTCAGATTTGACTTTGGAAAATTGATGATCCACCCGAAACTCTGGAGAATCTCCAGAGTAACGTTGAGGCTGTGTTGGCATGCCTCTTGAGAGGGTGCCTTGACCAGCAGATCGTCTAAGTAAGGTATCACTGAGTGACCCTGAGAGTGGAGGACCGCAACTACTGTAGCCATGACCTTGGTGAAAACCCTTGGGGCTGTCGCCAGGCCGAACGGCAGTGCCACGAACTGAAGGTGTTCGTCTCCTATGGCGAAGCGCAAGAAGCGCTGATGCTCTGGAGCAATTGGTACGTGGAGATAAGCATCCTTGATATCGATCGATGCTAGGAAATCTCCTTGGGACATTGAGGCGATGACGGAGCGGAGGGATTCCATCCGGAACCGCCTGGTCCTTACGTGTTTGTTGAGCAGTTTTAGGTCCAAAACAGGACGGAAGGACCCGTCCTTATTTGGAACCACAAACAGGTTGGAGTAGAAACCGTGGCCCTGTTGCTGAAGAGGAACCGGGACCACCACTCCTTCTGCCTTCAGAATGCCCACCGCCTGCAGAAGAGCCTCGGCTCGCTCGGGAGGCGGAGATGTTCTGAAGAATCGAGTCGGAGGACGAGAGCTGAACTCTATCCTGTAACCGTGAGACAAAATGTCTCTCACCCAACGGTCTTTTACTTGTGGCAGCCAGGTGTCGCAAAAGCGGGAGAGCCTGCCACCGACCGAGGATGCGGTGTGAGGAGGCCGTAAGTCATGAGGAAGCCGCCTTAGTAGCGGCACCTCCGGCGGTCTTTTTAGGGCGTGATTTAGACCGCCATGCGTCGGAGTTCCTCTGATCCTTCTGAGGCCTTTTGGACGAGGAGAATTGGGACCTGCCCGCACCCCGAAAGGACCGAAACCTCGACTGTCCCCTCCTCTGTTGGGGTGTTTTTGGTTTGGCCTGGGGTAAGGATGTTTCCTTTCCCTTGGATTGTTTGATGATTTCATCCAATCTCTCACCAAACAAACGGTCGCCAGAAAATGGCAATCCAGTTAAGCACTTTTTGGAAGCCGAATCTGCCTTCCATTCCCATTGCCACCGAATTGTCGGCTGCAACCGCCGTACGGCTCGCAGAGTCCAGGACAGCATTAATAGCGTAGGACGCAAATGCCGACGTTTGAGAGGTTATGGACGCCACCTGCGGCGCAGATGTACGTGTGAGTGCGTCAATTTGCGCCTGACCAGCTGAGATAGCTTGGAGTGCCCATACGGCTGCGAATGCTGGAGCAAAAGACGCGCCGATAGCTTCATAGATGGATTTCAACCAGAGCTCCATCTGTCTGTCAGTGGCATCCTTGAGTGAAGCTCCATCTTCCACTGCAACTATGGATCTAGCCGCAAGTCTGGAGATTGGAGGATCCACCTTGGGACACTGAGTCCAGCCCTTGACCATGTCAGGGGGGAAAGGGTAACGTGTATCCTTAAGGCGCTTGGAAAAACGCTTATCTGGACAAGCTCGGTGTTTCTGGACTGCCTCTCTGAAGTCAGAGTGGTCCAGAAACATACTCTTTGTACGCTTGGGAAACCTGAAACGGAATTTCTCCTGCTGAGAAGCTGATTCCTCCACTGGAGGAGCTGAGGGAGAAATATCCAACATTTCATTGATGGACGCAATAAGATCATTCACTATGGCGTCCCCATCAGGAGTATCAAGGTTGAGAGCGGCTTCAGGATCAGAATCCTGATCAGCTACCTCCGCTTCATCATACAGAGAGTCCTCTCGCTGAGACCCTGAACATTGTGATGATGTCGAGGGGATATCATAGCGAGCTCGCTTAATCGGTCTGGGGCTGCGGTCCGTGTCAGAGACCTCACCCTGGGATCCATGAGACACCCCGGGAGGACATTGCTGTTCCAACTGAGGGGGACCAGGGGGCAATGATTCCACAGTGCCCCTGGCTTGAGATGCCGGCCTGGACTGCAAGGCTTCTAATATCTTAGCCATAGTCTCAAAGTCTTTCAGTAAAAACTGCAAACTCCGTCCCTGTCACCTGGACAGTGTTAACAGGTGGTTCTCCCTGGGCCGCCCTTAGCAGAGGCTCCGGCTGAGAAAGTGCCACAGGGGCCGAGCATTGCACACAATGAGGGTCAGTGGAACCTGCCGGCAGTATAGCCGTACATGCTGCACAGGCAGCATAGTAAGTCTGTGCTTTGGCACCCTTGCTATTTGTGGACGACATGCTGTTGTCTCCTCTGAGCAATACAGGAGGGTATATAGACAAAAATGAACAGTGCACCATACAGTGTAAAGTATAGTCTATAATCATATAATCTATAAGTACACTTCTGCACTAGTGGGGCCAGCACTACAGGTGCTGCTTACCGCCTTCGCAAAGCGGTTGTGTGGGCACCAGAAATCCTGCCTGGGTCTCCTTGAGCTTGTCTCTCCTCTCCAGCGTTAGCAGAGCTGAGAGGAATGGCTGCCGGCGTCCTGAGGAGAGGAGGGAGCCGTGGGCGTGACCCAGAAAAGTGCGGGAACTGGTGCCCCACTGTGCAGAGTGAGGGGGGTGGAGTATGCAAAGCATGCTCCAGCCCTCAGTGCTGCCGTCCTGTACAGCGTCCCGCCCTTCCCCTGACTGGCAGGGCTGGGGGCGGGAAGAAAACGAGACTAGGCCGCAAAAGCCGGGGACTCGAGTTATAAGCGCGGCCGCCGTATAAGCGCGGTCGGCGCGGAAGTCCCCGGCGCACTAACAGTCCCAGCCGCGCCGCAGTGATAACCATGGCAGCGGCGGTCAGCGCGGCAGTCCCCCTACATGAACACACTCAGCGACGCTGAAGTGTGTAATGGCACAAACGCAGTCAGCGCTGCTGTCCCCGGTGCACTAGCACACCCAGCAATGCTGGAGTGTTGCTGTGCGCGGTCCCCACGGGGACACAGAGTACCTCAAAGTAGCAGGGCCATGTCCCTGAACGATACTCTGCTCCTATCCAGCATGGTCCTCAGGAGCTGTGGATGGAGCACGGTCTCCTGTGCCTGGAGACCGAAAGGATCCCACTTCACCCAGAGCCCTAATTGAGGGATGGGGAAGGAAAGCAGCATGTGGGCTCCAGCCTCCGTACCCGCAATGGATACCTCAACCTTAACAACACCGCCGACAAGAGTGGGGTGAGAAGGGAGCATGCTGGGGGCCCTGTTATGGGCCCTCTTTTCTTCCATCCGACATAGTCAGCAGCTGCTGCTGACTAAGCTGTGGAGCTATGCGTGCATGTCTGACCTCCTTCGCACAAAGCATAAAAACTGATGAGCCCGTAGCAGTACGGGGGGTGTATAGGCTGAAGGGGAGGGGCTTTACACTTTTAGTGTAATACTTTGTGTGGCCTCCGGAGGCATAAGCTATACACCCAATTGTCTGGGTCTCCCAATAAGGAGCGACAAAGAAACTCAAAATAAAAAGGAATATTACACGGGCGTCAATTTCTCAGGTTTAAAACACATGCAGCTCATTTATGAATTGGGAGCGTAAAGGGATCTAACTGAAATGAAAGGCTCAGGACACCTGATTAAAAAAAGTTGTCTAGAATTTACCCTTCCAAAAAAATGTAATGGGAAATGTGATAGCGGGGGGAAAAAAAAGAGAATTTTGTTTACTTACCGTAAATTCTTTTTCTTTATCGTTCCTTTGGGAGACCCAGACCATGGGTGTTTAGCTTCTGCCTCCGGAGGACACACAAAGTACTACACTTAAAAGTGTAGCTCCTCCCCCTGAGCTTATACACCCCCTGGTGAGCAGACCCAGCCAGTTTAGTGCAAAAGCTGAAGGAGAATAGCCACCCACAAGTAGAACAGAGCAAGAACCGGAACAACCGGAGACTCTGTCCACGACAACAGCCGGTGATAACACACGAAACAAGAAACTGGCAACAGGGAGGGTGCTGGGTCTCCCAATACGGAACTATAAGAAAAAGAATTTACGGTAAGTAACAAAATTCTCTTTTTCTTTATCGTTCGTATGGGAGACGCAGACCATGGGACGTTCCAAAGCTGTCCCTGGCTGGGAATAAACAGAAAACTGAGAAGTAGTCAGAACCTAACTTCACAAGTGGGCGACAGCCGCCTGAAGGATGCGTCTGCCCAAGCTCGCATCTGCCGAAGCATGAGCATGCACTTGGTAGTGCTTTGAAAAGGTATGCAGACTAATCCAAGTGGCAGCCTGACAAACCTGCTGAGCCGTAGCCTGGTGCCTGAAAGCCCAAGAGGCACCAACAGCTCTGGTCGAATGTGCCTTGATCCCCGGCGGGGGAGGCACCTGAGAACTCTGGTAGGCATCGGAAATGGTCGATCTAATCCAACGGGCCAAGGTCGGCTTAGAAGCAGAGAGGCCCTTACGCCGACCTGTGGTTAGCACAAAAAGAAGTACACCGCCTAAGAGCAGCGGTGCGAGACACACAAATCCGGAGAGCACGCACCAGATCTAGAGTATGCAGCACTTTTGCAAAGCGATGAACAGGAGCCGGACAGAAGGAAGGTAGGGTAATGTCCTGGTTAAGGTGGAAGGGAGAGACCACCTTAGGAAGAAAATCCGGAGTCGGACGGAGAACCACCTTGTCTTGATGAAAAACTAAAAAAGGTGACTCCGAAGAGAGCGTAGCCAAATCAGAGACTCTCCTGAGGGAAGTTATGGCCACCAGAAAAACCACTTTCTGTGAAAGACGATGCAAAGAGACCTCCCTAAGAGGCTCAAAGAGGGGTTTCTGCAAAACCGTGAGAACTAAATTAAGGTCCCAGGGATCCAAGGGTCGCCGGTAAGGCGGAATGATGTGAGACGCGCCTTGCATGAAGGTGCGGACCTGAGCCAGCCGAGCGAGACGTCGCTGGAACAGGACTGACAGAGCTGAGACTTGTCCCTTGAGAGAGTTGAGGGACAGTCCTAGCTGCAGACCGGACTGTAGAAAGGACAGAAGGGTCGGCAAGGAGAATGGCCAAGGAGGATGGCCGGAAGAGCGACACCAGGACAGGAAAATCTTCCAAGTCCTGTGATAGATCTTAGCGGAGGAAGACTTACGGGCCCGAGTCATAGTGGAGATGACTTCAGGAGGGATACCAGAAGCCGTCAAGATCCAGGACTCAAGAGCCACGCCGTCAATTTGAGAGCCGCAGAATTCAGGCGGAAAAACGGACCTTGTGAGAGTAGGTCTGGACGGTCCGGGAGATGCCACGACATCTCTACGGACAGATGGAGCAGGTCTGGATACCAAGCTCGCCTGGGCCAGTCCGGTGCAATGAGGATGACTCGACAGCCCTCCGTTCTGATCTTGCGCAGAACCCTGGGCAAGAGAGCTAGAGGGGGAAACACGTAGGACAGACGAAACTGGAACCAGTGCGTCCGCGGCGAATGCCTGAGGGTCGTGGGAGCGAGCCACGTAAACGGGAACCTTGTTGTGACGGGATGCCATTAGGTCCACGTCCGGAGTGCCCCACTTGCGGCAGATTGACTGAAACACTGCCGGGTGCAGGGACCACTCGCCACCGTCCACGGTTTGACGGCTGAGATAATCTGCCTCCCAGTTTTCCACGCCTGGGATGTGGACTGCGGATATGGTGGACTTGGAGTCCTCCGCCCATTGAAGGATGCGTTGCACTTCCAACATCGCCAGGCGGCTGCGTGTCCCGCCTTGGTGATTGATGTAGGCAACCGCTGTCGCGTTGTCTGACTGGACTCGAATGTGCCTGCCCGCCAACAGGTGGTGAAAAGCTAGGAGAGCTAGAAGCACGGCTCTGGTTTCCAGCACATTGAAAGGGCTGACTCGGACGGAGTCCAAGTGCCCTGCGCTCTGTGGTGGAGATATACCGCTCCCCAGCCGGATAGACTGGCATCCGTGGTGAGAATCACCCAGGACGGGGCCAGGAAGGAGCGCCCCTGGGACAGGGAGAGGGGCCGAAGCCACCACTGAAGAGAGCTCCTGGTTTGTGGCGAGAGAGCCACTAACCTCTGTAAGGAGGAAGGCCGCTTGTCCCAACAGCGGAGAATGTCCAGCTGCAGAGGACGCAGATGGAACTGGGCAAAGGGAACCGCCTCCATGGAGGCCACCATTTGACCCAGCACCTGCATCAGACTCCTGAGGGAATAACGGCGGGGCCTCAGCAGAGAGCGCACCGCTAGCTGGAGGGACTGCTGTTTGACTAAGGGCAACTTCACAAGTGCCGTCAAGGTCTCGAATTGCATCCCTAGGTACGTGAGACTCTGGGTCGGAGTCAGAGTGGATTTGGGCAGATTGACCAGCCACCCGAATTGAGCTAGAGTGGCGAGAGTGAGCGAGACACTCCGCTGACAGTCTGTGCTGGATGAAGCCTTGACTAGAAGGTCGTCCAGGTAAGGAATCACTGCCAACCCCTGGAGGTGCAGAACTGCAATCACTGCTGCCATGACCTTGGTGAATACTCGAGGGGCCGTGGCCAACCCGAAGGGGAGAGCCACGAATTGGAAGTGATCTTCTCCTACTGCAAAACGTAGCCAACGCTGGTGTGACACTGCGATTGGCACATGCAGATAGGCATCTCTGATGTTGATGGATGCAAGGAAATCCCCTTGGGACATAGAGGCAATGACTGATCGCAGAGACTCCATGCGAAAGCGCCACACCTGAACATGCTTGTTGAGAAGCTTGAGATCCAGGATGGGCCGGAAGGTACCGTCCTTTTTGGGAACTAGGAAGAGATTTGAGTAGAAACCTCTGAACCGTTCCCGGGCGGGAACCGGTACACTTACTCCATTGGCCTGCAAGGATGCCACGGCCTGAGAGAAGGCGGCGGCCTTGGAGCAGGGGGGAGTTGAGAGAAAAAAATCTGTTTTGGCGGGCTGGAAGAGAATTCTATCCTGTAGCCGTGGGAGATGATATCCCGCACCCACTGATCGGAGACGTGTTGAAACCACATGTCGCCAAAGTGGGAGAGCCTGCCACCGACTAAGGACGTTGCTGGCGCGGCCAGATAGTCAAGAGGAGGCTGCCTTAGTGGCAGCAGCTCCTGCGGTCTTCTGTGGACGCGCCTTTGTGCGCCAGTTGGGTTTTTGGTCCTTGGCTGAGTTAGTGGACGAGGCCGAGGGCTTAGAGGATGACCAGTTGGAGGAACAAAAGGAACGAAACCTCGACTGATTCCTACCCTGGGCAGGTTTCCTGGCTTTAGTTTGAGGCATGGAAGTACTCTTCCCGCCAGTAGCTTCCTTAATAACTTCAGCCAGCTGTTCTCCGAACAGCCGGGACCCAGCAAAAGGGAGCCCAGCAAGGTGGCACTTTGAAGAAGCATCTGCCTTCCACTCTCGAAGCCACAAGATTCTGCGGATAGCGAGGGAATTAGCCGAAGCCACCGCAGTGCGGTGAGAAGCCTCCAGCATGGCAGACATGGCATAGGATGAAAAGGCCGAAGCTTGGGAAGTTAAGGTAACCATTTCGGGCATAGATTCCCTGGTAAGGGAATGCATCTCCTCTAGAGAAGCAGAGATGGCTTTGAGAGCCCACACTGCTGCAAAAGTCGGAGAAAACGCGGCCCCCGCCGCTTCATACACGGATTTGGCCAGAAGGTCAATCTGGCGGTCAGTGGAAGACTTAAGGGAAGTGCCATCAGCCACCGACACAACGGTCCGGGCTGCGAGCCTAGACACCGGAGGGTCTACCTTTGGGGACTGAGCCCACTCCTTGACCACCTCAGGTGGAAAGGGAAACCGGTCATCAGAACCACACTTTGGGAAGCGCTTGTCAGGACAGGCCCTGGGCTTGGCCACAGCGGCCTGAAAACTGGAGTGGTTAAAGAACACACTCTTTGCTCTCTTAGGCGAGGTAAACTGGTGCTTTTCTGCCAGAGAGGGTTGCTCCTCTGACGCTGGCGGATTGAGATCCAGTACAGAATTAATGGACGCAATCAAGTCACTAAGATCTGAGTCACTTTCGGACAGATCAATGGGGCACATGGAGTTAGCCTCCGAGCCCCCTGTAAAGTCATCCTCCTCATCCAGAGAGTCAGCTCTGGAATCAGAGCCACGGGAGGAGGAGGGAGAGGGAACCCTGCATCTCCTCTTAGGAGGACGGGGTCTGGGCCCTGATGATGAATCCTCTGTGAGCTCCGCTGAGAGAGCCCTAGCAGCAGAGGCACCCTGTGAAGGGGGCTGATGCATAATCATCAACGTCCTGGACAGATGTCCCATGGAGTCGGCAAAAGACTGGGAGATAGACCTAGAAAAGGATTCTACCCAAGCCGGGGGTTCAGCCACAGGAGCAGGAGCAGCCGGAGAGACCACTGGGGGTGAGACTCCAGGCTGAGGCACCGCCAAGTTAGAGAAGGCATCACAATGTGGATAGGTGCTCGGTTCAGGCAGTAGGAGCTTACATGCAGCGCATACAGTATAAAGCTTTGGAGCCTTGCTCCTCGTGTGAGACATGCTGCTGGAGTGGGGGCTCTGCCAGAGAATGAACCCCAGAGAGTATATACAGAGGTCCACAACCGGAGACCGGTTGTGGCTTACCAGACCGCTGGAGCGGTGTTGTGGGCCCTCCAGATCCCGAAGCCCGGACCCCCAAGTACAGCACCTCAGCAGAGATGCTGCAGACCAGTGCTGCAATGACTGATCGCAGAGAGAACGCTGAGAAAATGGCCGCCGGAGCGAAGAGAGGGGGCGGGACTTGCTTGAGGAGCGGGAACTAAAGGGCCATAGAGACCTACAGGGGAGGCGACACACACTGCAGTGGGGAGTGTCCCTCCCCTGTACAGAACGGCCGCTGGGAGGAGCCGAGCCTGTCCCTCTGCATGAGTGACATGCGAGGGCAGTGAAACAGAAACTAGGCCTCCGGCGAAGCCGGGGCCTAAATTTGAGCGGCGCGGCCGACGCGCAGGCACCATCGGCACGGTTCTCAGGCGACAGCTAGAGAACCCGCCGGAAATGTCAGTAAACACAATAAGCACACACTCCCCCAACAATAAAGTACAGGGACCCCGAAATCTAAACGTCTCAGGTACTTAGCTTGCTGAGACGCAGGGCCAAGTCCCTGGGGATGAGTGCTCCGGTCCAGCAGGGTCCTGAAGGGCTGCGGATGGAGACTGGTCTCCTGCCAAGCATGGAGACCGTGCTGGCTCCCACTTCAAGCCAGAGCCCAGGAGGGATGGTGAAGGAGCACGGCATGTAAAGGCTCCAGCCTAGGAATCAACCTTGCAACACCGCCGACACAGTGGGGTGAGAAGGGACATGCCGGGGGTCCAGACGTGGACCCCACTCTTCAATCTCGTTCCAAAAGGAAAAAATCATATGAGAATGCATGTGTGGATGTATGCCTCCTGAACACAAAGCGATAAACTGGCTGGGTCTGCTCACCAGGGGGTGTATAAGCTCAGGGGGAGGAGCTACACTTTTAAGTGTAGTACTTTGTGTGTCCTCCGGAGGTAGAAGCTAAACACCCATGGTCTGGGTCTCCCAAAGGAACGATAAAGAAAATACCCATTACGCACCTGAAGCCAGCGGTGCCCCCCGCATACATTCCCTGCCCGCCGTCTCCTGTAGAGATCTGCACTGATTGAACAGGTGAATATTGATTATTTCCTGCGATTTACATTTTTCATTATAAAACTTTTTTTTTTCCTTTTCTAAAATGAAAGGTCACACACGCACGCACGCACGCACGCACACACACACACACACACACACACACACACACACACACACACACACACACTCTGCAATTGCCATGAACTACCCCCACTAAAAACATTATCACTGCTGTTCCTTTAAACAAAAATGGAAGTTACCTTTATTCAGTGGAGGTCCTCCAGGAAAGGGCAGTCATCTCAAGACACCGGCTCCGCTCCACAACTCACACTGAATTTAGGTCCATCTTTTGTGATTTAGATCTTTAGACTCCAGAGATCCTCGTTATAATTGACTATTCATCATTATTGGATGTCCATTCTTCCCACACCATGATGAGAAGCGTCGCTGAATTACAACTCTCAGCATGTTTTGGCAGTATACTGAGCACTGAAGACAACAGCCCCTGCAGCTGGTAGAGCCACATATCATGTATATTACAAACCTTTCAAGAAATGCAGTTTATGGATGGAAAGATGCAGACACTTTGCAATCTGACGCCGCAGTCCACTCTATACTGATGTAGGAGACACATTTAGTGCTAGAATAGCGCCCTCTGGTGGCAACGACAAAACGTCCTTAGTTTTGAGGTAGTCGGTCATCACCTGCAGCCCATTTTTGTGCTGTGCTCACATTTATTCTCACCAGCTCTATGATCTACAGGTTGTGTAATCAGTAAGCAATGTGCAATAGAAGGAGACAATTAATTGGGTTGTGCCCATGGAAGAAACCATTTGTTTTAGAAGGAAACCTTTGAGTAGTTTCCAGCAGCTTGAACCAGAGGCCATGGGGGCCATTCCCAAGCGGGGGCCCATCCCAAGCGGGGGCCGCGGGCCCAATCCCAAGCAGAGGCCCATCCCAAGCCGGGGGCCGCGGGCTGAAGAAGCGAGCTAAGCCCCAAGGAGAAAAGTCTGCAAATACAGAATTAATGACACCACCGATTTCATTCAGTTTTATTTAATAAAAATGTTAAAATAAATAGATACAAATTGATCAGACGCTCTGTGTCCCCCCCCGACCCTCCCGCCCTACCTGTTCCCTAAACTCTAAGCACAGTTTTACCAAAACTGAAAACACAGACTTCCAATTTTACAGAGAAGGCAGAGTATTTGCAGTTCACTACCATTGGGCCTGGAAAAAAAAATAGAATGTATATTAAAAAAAAAAAACAAATGCAAATTAAGAAGTTCCCGTTACAATAGATAAGGAACGCCTCTCCATTTCATACGAAAACTTAATTATACATTATTTTTCTATAGAAAAAAAAGGTATGTTACAATATTTTCTTAATGATATTGACATTTGACAGGTTTTTTTTCTTTATTTTTATTTTTTTGAACCCTAAAATGCAGCACAAGATGTGAGTGTTTCCTCACAGAGCAGTGTGTGAGTATACGTATACCAGACACTATCTGGAAGTTTTCGGTATTAATAACTATTGCTCCTAGGCTGAGAACAAAAAAAAAATAAAAAAAAAGGGGGTTTACTGCAATGTAAACAAGGTCGAGGGGATCTGAAGCGAAACACGGGGCGGGGGACGGGATACTGAGGTTAGATACTGCTCACATGTAGAGAAAGGGGCACGGAGGATACCCTTGGGCACTGCTTGGTTCTACGTAATTAATGCAAGGAGGATAAAAACCCCTCACATTGTGTGACCAGGAAAGAAGTAAAAACTAATGATCCATAAAGAGCCCTTGCATTTATTTCTGGAAGGACAGAGGAAGGACTGCCCCTTTAACACTGCATTAAGAGAAGCTACGACTACGAGCCGACATGTACACAGCCGACCAAAGAAAGATGCGGCCATCCGAGGGCAGAGCTGCCGCCGGACGTGGCCACGGTTCTCACCCGTGTGGAGGTGGAACACCCCTTTAAAGATGATATGGTTTGCAGGAGGCTGTACGAGTGCACCAGACACTTACAGTCCAGAAAAAAGAAAAAAAATTTAATTGTCATTTTATTAATGTCTCTAGTCAATTGGGGCGGCCATATTGCATCGGGTCTCACCATTGTGGCCCCTGCTATGTGTGTGACCTAAAGGGACGCTAGGGAATGTGAACCCCCCGTTATTCTAGGAGACCGGGGTCCTGCAGTCTCACACATTTAATTTTTGTCTTTTACGCATCGCTTATATGAGAGCACGTTTACACCCTGTGCATGTGACACCGAGCACCCGTACTAAACAATACATACATTACAAACTGTGTTCATGTGGCCCCTGCACTACTAGAGTCGCTGGACATGGAGCGTCACTCACAGACTGAACTGAGCTGACAACACAGGGGTGACAACACAGGGGTGACAATACAGGGGTGACCACCGTTATCATCTGGGCGTGCACAAAAAACAAAGCAATCATGGGGTAATGCAATAAGGCACTTTGGAGCGTGCTCACTGCATCAAATCCTGGGACAGGGGATCTCGTGTAGGGACATCATTGCCTTACAGGACGTCTTCTGGGTCTACAAAGATGGAGAGAAAAAAAAATGCACCTGCAGCTAATGACGTGACTGTGAGCACTGACAGATCACCACATATCCAGCAGCCACACAGCGGTGTCAGGAAGGAGAAGGCCAGAAAGTACAATTCTACCATTTCTGGGGTGAACCAATTCCCTAACGTACTATTTTTTGTTTAGCAAAGTTCATTTTTAAAATATGGCAAATAAGCCTAAATATGTTACATTTTTTTTATTTTTAGTGGTTCCTGAATTACTTTACAGTTTCTGGGAGCCCCGGGCCCCTGACCGCCCCCCCTAGGGGGAGCCCCGGGCCCCTGACCGCCCCCCCTAGGGGGAGCCCCGGGCCCCTGACCGCCCCCCCTAGGGGGAGCCCCGGGCCCCTGACCGCCCCCCCTAGGGGGAGCCCCGGGCCCCTGACCGCCCCCCCTAGGGGGAGCCCCGGGCCCCTGACCGCCCCCCCTAGGGGGAGCCCCGGGCCCCTGACCGCCCCCCCTAGGGGGAGCCCCGCGCCCCAGCCCTCTGGCATTTCCATCTGTAGCCAGCAGTGAACATTTTTTTGATGGTGAGCTCCCTCTAGTGGAAGCAGCAGGAAAAAGTACAATTTACTTTCTCACCAGTCACTTTCTAGGGCAAATACACCAGTGTTTTGGTATTTGGGACCAGCAGGTGCCAGATTAAGGAGTGGATATACCCCCACACATAAGGTATCTGCTATCCTATGTGATGTATGTATACACCTCCCTAAGTCACAGCCTATTCCATGTTGTTTTTTACCACCCTTGTGGTAGAGTCCGGTATTGCCGCAGTTTTGATCCTATATATAAACATATTTAGGTATCTGCAGCTGGGATGGGGCATTTACCTTTATTCCAGGTATGCTGCCCGGGCCCATTAACCCTACGGCAGCTGAGCTGGCAGAGGTGAGGCCTCCTATAAATCGGACGAGATGAAGTCAACTCTTCCCTTCGGGCATTTCATGGGTTAAACAACAAAACGGGGAGACTTTCTCTGTAACCCGCACACATGATTCTGGGTTGTGCTGCACAGTAATATCCATCTGAATGGGTTGCATTAAAGTCGCCGCAGCACGAGGCTCCTTTTAGGGCTTTAGCATTAAATGACAAAGATGGGGGGGAAAAAAGAGAATCCGCCATTACCTCTCAATGAGAAACACATTGCTGATCTCTATATGAGGAGTGCACAGAGAAGCCGCCATTCACTAGGAAGACATGTTTGTAATATTGTGTACCTGGGCCTCCGTATTACACACACACAAAAAAAAAAAAAAAAGCAAAAAATAAAATGCCCATCCGCGCCCCTCAGACCTTCTCCTTCCCGCGGGGTCCTGTCTGCCTGTTGGCGGCTGCGCAGCAGTGTCTTGTGGTCCGGTGAGGCCGCGTCTGCTTTGCTAATACTTCTGCAATGTTTCTTATAAATAATAATAATCTTGGTGGTGAATTTCCATTTCCTATGGAGATGCTGGCACGTCTTAAAAAAACAAAAACAAACTGAAATGTCTATTTCTACCCCGACGCAGCGACAGGCCCCCATTCCATACTCTGTGGAGCGCAGCGGGCCGTTTGGCGAGGCGATTGCCACCCCTGCCAGGAACTATTACAAAGCAATGACAATAGTACCTTAAATACTGACTAAACATCCTTTCCCCTCTCCGAAATGTATATGAGAATATATATATTTTTTTTTCCTTTTTTTGGTACATCACACTGAGTTTAGTAGACAGGGGAACTTTCCTAGTCTTTGGAGTGGTATGTGTGCCCCCCCCAACCCCTCACTGCCCTAAAATAATAAAATAAAAGGTATACAGATGGAGGAGTTCTCAGAAGCCGGCCGTGTCCACATCCACCTTTAAGAAAATAGCAAAGAAAGAGAAAAAATAAAGATTGATATCTCTGGTTGCTGCGGAGGCTGCTGCAGGCACACACTGGTGTAGATAGAGATTTGTTTCGGTCACTTGGCATGGTGCCGGCCGGACGCGCCGGCTCACACGTGGAACACACAGAATAAAAGGTTGATTGGCAAAACTCCAGAGCTTACGTCTCTGTCCTGGGATCACTGTGGTTATGCTCCAGTCTCTCCCAGGAGCTGTTCAGACGCCGCTTATTTTACGTATGTTTTCCAGGAGTCCCCTACCTCACCAGCGGGTCACTTAGTCTCTTCTGCCTGGGCGCAGTTCTGGACACAGGTGGGTGAGGGTAAGGAGGCTGTGACGGGGTGGAGGGCGGGCGGGGGGCTGTTGGCAGTAGCGGTGCAGTCCTGGCTGTGGTTAGAGGTCACCTCTGAGTGAATAGGTTTGGTGAGGTCTATATCCTGAATCAGGCGGATAAGACGCTTCACTTTGTCCAGAGAGCTGTGCATGTCTTTCTGCCGGGACAGGATGCTGTTCTTCATTTCCATGCATTTCTACAAAACAGAAAAGACCCATATTACCAGTGTAATCACACGCTGCGGACAAGTCTACTCCGCAACATACGTGTTCTCCGATCATTAAAGGGTCTGTCTGGTGAAAATAAGTCATCACTACAGTTGAGCGGATTGCTAATAATCCGGGTCCGGCGGATCCGTTGCGGGTTGTCACAGCAGTCCGGATCCGATCCGGAATCCGGCCCAATGTAAGTCAATGGGGAGTGGATCCGGGACACGAGTACGCGAGAGCGCAAGCGAGAGAAGAAAAAAACAAAAACAAAACCGAACCCGGATCGTGCAGATGGATTCCAGATCCAGATCGGATGCTGAAACCGCGCAGATCCGGACTTTTACAGTTCGGGTCCGCTCAACACTAGTCATCACCTAACCACAGGATAGGCAATAACTTATAGAAAGTGGGGTCCAACCGCTGGGACCCGCATCAATTGGCAAAAAGGGGCCTTTTATCCTCGGCAGCATGTGGGGTGCAGTGCACGTGCCTGACCATTGCTTCTTGCATCCCACCCATAGGGGATGAATAGAGCAGAGGTCAGACATATGCACTGCCCTCCAGTCTAATAAGGAGAAAAACAAAAACCGTCCGGGTCTACCCATCTATACAATGCAGTACTGGCCAAAAGTATTGGCACCCCTGCAATTCTGCCAGAGTATACTCAGTTTCTTCCTGACAATGATTGCAATCACACATTCTTTGGTATTATTATCTTCATTTATTTTGCTTGCAATGAAAAAACACAAAAGAGAATGAAACAAAAATCAAATCATTGATCATTTCACACAAAACTCCAAAAATGGGCCAGAATAAAGTATTGGCACCCTTAAGGGGGCTTTACACGCTACGATATCGTTAATGTTTTATCGTCGGGGTCACGTTGTTAGTGACGCACATCCGGCGTCATTAACGATATCGCAGCGTGTGACACTGACCAGCGACCTTAAGCGACCTCAAAAATGGTGAAAATCGTTCACCATGGAGAGGTCGTCCCAAACTCAAAAATCGGTAAGGGTTGTTTATCCAGGTGGTTAATCGCTCATGCAGCAGGACACATCGCTATGTGTGACACCGCATGAGCGAGGAACGTCTCCTTACCTGCCGCCGGCCACAATGCGGAAGGAAGGAGGTGGGAGGGATGTTACGTCCCGCTCATCTCCGCCCCTCCACTATGATTGGCCGTCCGCTTAGTGACGTTGCGGTGACGTCGCTGTGATGCCGAACGTCCCTCCCCCTTGAAGGAGGGATTGTTCGGCAGTCACAGCGACGACGCCGACCAGGTAAGTATGTGTGACGCTGCTGTAGCGATAATATTCGCTACGACAGCGATCACAAACAATCGCATGCGCGATGGGGGCGGGTACTTACACGCTCGCTATCGCTACAAATTGCTAGCGATATCGCTACCGTGTAAAGCCCCCTTTAGCCTAATACTTGGTTACCGGAAGCAGTTGTGCGCAGTTATTTTGGCTAAAGGTTGCGCAACCATCAATGAGTTTCTTAAAATGCTCTGCAGGAATTTTAGACCATTCTTCTTTGGCAAACTGCTCCAGGTCCATGAGATGTGAAGGGTGCCTTCTCCAAACTGCCATTGTGAGATCTCTCCACGGGTGCTCTATGGGGTTCAGGTCTGGACTCATTGCTGGCCACTTTAGTAGTCTCCAGTGCTTTCTCTCAAACCATTTTCTAGTGCTTTTTGAAGTGTGTTTTGGGTCATTGTCCTGCTGGAAGACCCATGACCTGTGAGGGAGACCCAGCTTTCTCACACTGGGCCCTACATTATGCTGCAAAATTTGTTGGTAGTCTTCAGACTTCATAATGCCATGCACACGGTCAAGCAGTCCAGTGCCAGAGGCAGCAAAGCAACCCCAAACCATCAAGGAACCTCCGCCATGTTTGACTGTAGGGACCGTGTTCTTTTCTTTGAATGCCTCTTTTTTTTTTCCTGTAAACTCTATGTTGATGGCTTTTCCCAAAAAGCTCTACTTTTGTGTCATCTGACCAGAGAACATTCTTCCAAAACGTTTTAGGCTTTCTCAGGTAAGTTTTGGCAAACTCCAGCCTGGCTTTTTTATGTCTCGGGGTAAGAAGTGGGGTCTTCCTGGGTATCCTACCATACAGTCCCTTGTCATTCAGACGCCGACGGATAGTACGGGGTGACACTGTTGTACCCTCGGACTGCAGGGCAGCCTGAACTTGTTTGGATGTTAGTCGAGGTTCTTTATCCACCATCCGCACAATCTTGCGTTGAAATCTCTCGTCAGTTTTTCTTTTCCTTCCACATCTAGGGAGGTTACCACAGTGCCATGGGCTTTACACTTCTTGATGACACTGTGCACCGTAGACACAGGAACTTTCAGGTCTTTGGAGATGGACTTGTAGCCTTGAGATTGCTCATGCTTCCTCACAATTTGGATTCTCAAGTCCTCAGACAGTTCTTTGGTCTTCTTTCTTTTCTCCATGTTCAATGTGGTGCACACAAGGACACAGGACAGAGGCAGAGTCAACTTTAATCCATGTCAACTGCTGCAAGTGTGATTTATTATTGCCAGCACCTGTTAGGTGCCACAGGTAAGTTACAGGCGCTGTTATTACACAAATTACAGAAGCATCACAGGATTTTTCAAACAGTGACAATACTTTTGTCCACCCCCTTTTTTATGTTTGGTGTGGAATGATATCCAATTTGGCTTTATGACACTTTATTTATTTTTTTTTCATTGAAGACAAATTAAATGAAGATAATACCAAAGAATTTGTGATTGCAATCATTTTCAGGAAGAAACTGAGTATTATCTGACAGAATTACAGGGGTGCCAATACTTTTGGCCAGCACTGTATCTCTGATCTTGAGCAGACAACCTCTAAGAAAGATAGTATAGTATAGTATTTGGCCCAAATGTGTCATGAATGAACTGCGTGGTGGAGAGCGGCTTCTCGTGTCCTGTAGATGCCCCCCGATCCAGTATATGCGCCCCCCCCCCCCACACACACACACACAGCGCCGGGAGGTGACATGGACCCACCGTTATGGAGCTGCTGAGCTGTTTTACTTTCTGCTCGAGCTGCTCTCGCTCCTGTTTCAGGTCCGTGCTCCACTTCAGTAATTTCTGTTTCTCTTCTTCTTTTGCTGTTAAACATTACAAGAAAGGATGAGGATGAGGACGGGCGCTGTGTGCGCAGAGGAACGTGAACAATGCACAGCTTCACTTTCTCACAATGATCTGCACACGCAGCAATTTCTTAACATAAAGGATAAAAGGGCAAAGTAAAAAAGGGGAAAGGATGACGCGGATGAACTAGTGTGACGGATCTTTCCTGCAAGCTCCGGCAATATACAGAAGAGGTCTTGTCACAGGATCCCAATGTCATATGCTCTGATCTAAACCCTCTATTGTAGCTCTGGCAGGATGCTTAGTCGTTGTGAGACTGGGGTGTAGGGACATTTTTTGCAGCTTCTAAAAGCTTTTCCTCCCGGATTGCCCTGTATTTAGCGCCATCTTTTCATAACTAGCTTCCTGCCCCTACTGAAGAAAAGCCTCCCCACAGCAGGATGCTGCCTCCACCATGTGTGATAGTGGGGAGGGTGTTTTCAGTGTGATTTGCAGTGTTCGTTTTCAGCCAGACAGAGCATTTTGTATTTAGCCCAAAATTTCCTCTTTGGTCTCATATGTCCAGACCACCTTCCTCCACAAGCTTGCTATGTCCCAAACATGGCATGTGAAAGAAGGGACTCTGGTCAGATGAGACCAAAATAAAGAAGAACTTTTTAGGCTAAATCCCAAACACTATGTGTGGCAGAAAACTAACACATTACACCCTGAAAGTACCATCCCCACTGTCACACATGGTGTACTTGTACTTAGTGTTGGTATCACATAAAATCTCAGTAAATTACCTTTACGTTTGTGGGTGTAGCGTAAAAAAAAAAAAAAAAAGTGCAAAAGTTCATGGAGTAGGAATACTTTTTCAAGGCACTGTGTATGCAGACTAGCCGCATGCTGTGATTTTCATACAAATTCCTTTTAAAGGATTTTTCATTTCCAGGTTTTTGACAATCTGAGAGCAGCATGACAGAGGCAGAGACCTCTATTCCAGTGATGTCACTTACTGGGCTACTTGCTGTAGCTTTGATAAAATAAGTATTTTATCAGCAGGAGATTATCACCAGAGTCGTCGTAACCCTGCTGTCATGTCGTCCTCCATAATCATTAGCTCTGTATAACCCCGCCCTCACCACTGATTGGCAGCTTTCTGCTTATGCTCAGTGTACACAAAAATCTGCCAATCAGTGGAGTGGGCGGGGTTATACAGAGCTCAGCATTCAGAGAACTGGTAGATCTGCAGCTGACAAGGGGATTTTATCAAAACTGCGGCAAGCAGCCCAGTAAGTGACTTTACTGGAATCAGAGTCTTTCCCTACATCATGTTGCTCTCAGATGGGGGGGAAACAAAAACAAAAAACCCTCCAAAACTTGGTGACAAATTCTTTTCAAATTCCCAAAATGCAAAATGTGTCCAGGAGATATTTAACCAACCTGCTTTATACGCTATATACGAGTGCACAATGGCTAACGTCCCCGGCCACGGGATTGCTTCCTCTTTTTTCAGCATCTGGAGGAAAAAAAAGAAAAACAAGACCCCAGAAAACATTAAACAAGCGGGATAAAGTGTCCTAATAACGATGAACATAGCCAGCCCAACGTATGGGTGACAAAATACAATCACAAGGTAAAAACGTTCCCTTCATTCACTTACATCTGACTATTTTGACATTATGGATTAAAAAAGTAAAATATACAATTGGTTGGACAACATGGCGAGTATCCCGTGCCAAAGAAACGGCACAAATTCACACGAGTGCTCCAATGTGCAGCCACCGCTCTGCCGAGATGCCATGGCCGTCTCACCAAGAGATTTAGGGGAAGGAAAGGCATATCTGCAGATACGCAACAAATGTCCAACATGTGACCGTCCCTTTAAATAATCTGTATCAATGGCGTATGTGGAGGTCAATGACCGCTTCACTCGTCAGGCAGTTAGCAGAATGACACCATCTACAGGCTATAGGAACGAGCAATGGCATCACAACCGAGGGCTCGACTGACCCAAGGTATGACAACAGATCGGCCCAATCACAACCGGCTCACAAGGTCCGATGTGAAAACTCGACCCATCACAACAACATTAGTTACTAGTCTGCCATCTCTGGATTCCTCCACAAACGAGACGTCCGTCCATAGGAGCCGAGCGTCAATAGCAGAAACATAAAGGACTACATCTAAAACTGAATTGTCAGGAGCGGTGGGGGGCAATTCAGAGGGGCCACATGAGAGGCTGATTGTTGTGGAGGACTGAACCAAACCAGGCTGAATGCGATTCTGCTTATAATAAATGTGTCACTTAATATGGAGCACAATTACGTCTGTGACTGATAATACCTGAGAATACCTGATAGGAATTATAGCAACCTGGATCATCAGCAGCAGACAATCCAAACCACAGACATTGCTGCATTGTGTAATGTGTGCAGCCCTTATACTATCATACAGCTCCTCCCAGTGTGACAGCCCCCCCCGACCCAGAAACCGGCGCAAGGGGCACCCCCGACCCAGAAACCGGCGCAAGGGGCACCCCCAACCCAGACGCATGCACACAGGGCACCCGGCCCAGACGCATGCGCAAGGGGCACCCGGCCCAGACGCATGCGCACGGGGCACCCGTCCCAGACGCATGCGCACGGGGCACCCGGCCCAGACGCATGCGCAAGGGGCACCCGGCCCAGACGCATGCGCACGGGGCACCCGGCCCAGACGCATGCGCACGGGGCACCCGGCCCAGACGCATGCGCACGGGGCAACCGGCCCAGACGCCTGCGCACGGGGCACCCGGCCCAGACGCCTGCGCACGGGGCACCCGGCCCAGACGCCTGCGCACGGGGCACCCCATCCAGACACATGCGCACGGGGCCATGCAGACAGTGTGTGATGGCCCCCACTGTGGATGTAGATACCGGTGTAATCCAGACGCCAGGTGGGGAATGCGGGTCTGTATTTTATCAGTGTAATGTTCACTCCTTGTCCAGGTCTGGTCTAGAGTGAAATAACTAAAAGGCAAACAGGAAAGCTAATCGCCATCAAACAAAAGCAGCTATGCAAGAAAATCTAGTGACTCTTCCCCAGGGACTGGTCTCTGAGATCCATTACTACTCATCAGGGAACAACAGAAGCATCTGAGCCCTGAGGAGCCTCACAGTCCCCTATGGCCCACAAGACGAGACCCTACAGACGCTGTACTGAAGCTATGGACTGTCTGGTGAGAACTTCCAAACAAAAGTTTTCCTTCTGAACATCTACTCCTCAGAGGAGCACAACGATGGTGGGGTGCAGGGGTACCAGTTGAATCCAGGTTCTGGTTCCTCAGGGGACCCATAGACCTTGATGACTGTAAGTGTGGGCCCCGTTACGGATTCTTCATTGGGGCCCATGAGCTTCAGGTTACAGCTCGTGTTACAGTGATTGTCCAGGACGGGGACACTGGTGATCTATATTTAGGATGGGCCCTCAATATCAGATTTTAGGGCGTCTGACACCACCTACATTCAGCAGTTTGCCGATCAGGTGCAGAAGTCATTTGTACAGAGCCAGAACTGTCCCATTGATCACAGAGGTGAATACTGGCTGACACATTGCTGCGCCCCCATTTTTAGACACTGTGGTATACTATACCACCTCTTGTGTGGTGCAATCTGTTCACATTGGTGCATTTTAGCCCATGGCACTGGCTGAAAAATAGAAACCAAATCCAATATCCACAGCGCCACCTACAGCCGATCCTGGGAGCCACGTTCCGCCACCTAATTTTGTGGTGTGGCTCGGAGTGAGGGGGCATTAATTGCCGGGGCGGTGTCCTATATCTATCACACGGTACCTGGTGTTGGCATTTAGGACATATCCACATGCCCTTGGGAATGGATTTCAGAGGAGGCTCCAAACAGTCCAGGTGGAAAACACGTGAACATGTGTCGCACATCAGTAACTGTCCGCTCTTTCTGCAGACGCTGCAAAAATCCTCATGGATATCAGCCTGTATGGGATCACAGGGGAGAGGAGGCAGGAAGAAAAAAAGGAGTCAGCCTAAAAAAAAAAAAATCTGACAAACTCCCTTCCTCATTCTTTAAAGTTGCAAAAATTAGAAACTAAAATCAGAAGAAATTGCATGAAAAAAAAGCAGAAAGGAGAAGAACAGGAAAAATCCCAGATCAGAAAAATAGCAGAAGGCAAGGAAAGTGCGGAAAAAAGTAGCAGCGAAGTCTGAAGAGTGAGTCACAGGCCTCCACAACAGAGCCACAAAGAAGGAGGAAAGGCTGCGATGTCCTGAGAGGCGATGGTCAGTCAGGTGCAAGAAGGAGAAAGGCTGCGATGTCCTGAGAGGCGATGGTCAGTCAGGTGCAAGAAGGAGAAAGGCTGCGATGTCCTGAGAGGCGATGGTCAGTCAGGTGCAAGAAGGAGAAAGGCTGCGATGTCCCGAGAGGCGATGGTCAGTCAGGTGCAAGAAGGAGAAAGGCTGCGATGTCCTGAGAGGCGATGGTCAGTCTGGTGTAAAAAGGAGAAAGGCTGCGATGTCCTGAGAGGCTATGGTCAGTCAGGTGCAAGAAGGAGAAAGGCTGCGATGTCCTGAGAGGTGATGGTCAGTCAGGTGCAAGAAGGAGAAAGGCTGCGATGTCCTGAGAGGTGATGACCAGATTCATTGTATCAAAGGTGCAAGAAGGAGAAAGGCGTGTGCTAGATGTTAGTAATACAGAATGGAGAGAGAGGCCGGAGAGATGGGGAGAGAAGAGGCCGGGGGGGGGCGTAGAGGGGAGGCCAGGGGGGGGGGCATAAAGGGGAGGCCAGGGGGGTCGTACAGGGGAGGCCAGGAGGGGGGCGTAAGTAGAGGGGAGGCCAGGGGGGGACGTAGAGGGGAGGCCAGGGGGGGGGGCATAAAGGGGAGGCCAGGGGGGGGGCATAAAGGGGAGGCCACGGACGGAGTTTTGCAGTGGCCATTTAAACTTCCCTCTATGTCTATGTCATGTGTCCTGCAAAAAGGGCCAACTTAAAAGGGGAATTTCCATCTTTTATAGCATCTGCCACAAGTGTCTGATGGATGCAGTTCCCCACTTCTGGGGTACCAATCTCCAGAATTAGGGTCACCTGGCCCACTGATGTGGTGCAGATTTTCAGCTCTATTTGGGAATCACCCATAGATGTGAATGCCGTCTAGGTGATACAACAGCAGCCACGGCACCTGCCACGAGACCATGAAGCACAGTTCTGAAGTGCGGATCTCAGAGGTCTTGGAAGCTTCGGGAGCCTATAATGACTTTACACTGATGCATTATAGTCTATGGAGAGATGCTGAAGTCTCTATATGGCCGTTTCTGTCATTTGTTTGGGCTGTCCCCCGCAGCACGCTGGGAATTTTTTTTCTAAACGGCTGCCAACAAAAGAATTTCTAAAAAAAATTCTGAAATATATGACACCCACCCCAAGTCCCCCCATTTTTATGACTTTTGTGGCATGAAAGCTGCATGCCACTTACGTTGATGACTGTCACCTCGTGACACCGCAATCTTTATGTTGCGTGGCACGTCCCGTGTAGGCCACATGGTTATATGGTGTGAAGAGAAGGAGAGAGTCGTGTGTGACCTGACAGAAAGCGCAGAGAAGAATTACACACTGAAGACAGCGAGAGAGTAAAGGTTAGATGCCAAACTGAATGCCACGCAGATGCCAGACGAGAGGGAAATGCCAGAGAGTTAGTTACCGATGAGACGGCGCCGAGAGACGCCAACAAATGTCCAGAAGCTCAGAGACAGCACACGACCGGCCATTCAATCCGAGCGACCCCCCAGAACCACAGCCAAACCGGAGAACCAGCGAGAACATCAGAGGAAACCGACAGAATCCAGAGACGCCAACAAGTGTCCAGAAGCTCAGAGACAGCACACGACCGGCCATTCAATCCGAGCCACCCCCCAGAACCACAGCCAAACCGGAGAACCACCGAGAACCTCAGAAGAACCCGACAGAATCCAGAGACGCCAACAAGTGTCCACAAGCTCAGAGACAGCACACGATCGGCCATTCAATCTGAGCATTCCCCCAGAACCACAGCCAAACCGGAGAACCACCGAGACCCTCAGAGGAAACCGACAGAATCCAGAGACGCCAACAAGTGTCCACACGCTCAGAGACAGCACACGACCGGCCATTCAATCCGAGCCACCCCCCAGAACCACAGCCAAACCGGAGAACCACCGAGAACCTCAGAAGAACCCGACAGAATCCAGAGACGCCAACAAGTGTCCACAAGCTCAGAGACAGCACACGATCGGCCATTCAATCTGAGCATTCCCCCAGAACCACAGCCAAACCGGAGAACCACCGAGACCCTCAGAGGAAACCGACAGAATCCAGAGACGCCAACAAGTGTCCACAACCTCAGAGACAGCACACGACCGTCCATTCAATCCGAGCCACCCCCCAGAACCACAGCCAAACCGGAGAACCACCGAGAACCTCAGAAGAACCCGACAGAATCCAGAGACGCCAACAAGTGTCCACAAGCTCAGAGACAGCACACGATCGGCCATTCAATCTGAGCATTCCCCCAGAACCACAGCCAAACCGGAGAACCACCGAGACCCTCAGAGGAAACCAACAGAATCCAGAGACGCCAACAAGTGTCCACACGCTCAGAGACAGCACACGACCGGCCATTCAATCCGAGCCACCCCCCAGAACCACAGCCAAACCGGAGAACCACCGAGAACCTCAGAAGAACCCGACAGAATCCAGAGACGCCAACAAGTGTCCACAAGCTCAGAGACAGCACACGATCGGCCATTCAATCTGAGCATTCCCCCAGAACCACAGCCAAACCGGAGAACCACCGAGACCCTCAGAGGAAACCGACAGAATCCAGAGACGCCAACAAGTGTCCACAACCTCAGAGACAGCACACGACCGTCCATTCAATCCGAGCATTCCCCCAGAACCACAGCCAAACCGGAGAACCACCGAGAACCTCAGCAGAACCCGACAGAATCCAGAGAAGCCAACAAGTGTCCACAAGCTCAGAGACAGCACACGACCGGCCATTCAATCCAAGCGACCCCCCAGAACCACAGCCAAACCGGAGAACCAGCGAGAACCTCAGAGGAAACCAACAGAATCCAGAGACGCCAACAAGTGTCCACACGCTCAGAGACAGCACACGACCGGCCATTCAATCCGAGCCACCCCCCAGAACCACAGCCAAACCGGAGAACCACCGAGAACCTCAGAGGAAACCGACAGAATCCAGAGATGCCAACAAGTGTTCACAAGCTCAGAGACAGCACACGACCGGCCATTCAATCCGAGCATTCCCCCAGAACCACAGCCAAACCGGAGAACCTTCGAGAACCTCAGAAGAACCCGACAGAATCCAGAGACGCCAACAAGTGTCCACAAGCTCAGAGACAGCACACGACCGGCCATTCAATCCGAGAGACCCCCCAGAACCACAGCCAAACCGGAGAACCAGCGAGAACCTCAGAGGAAACCGACAGAATCCAGAGACGCCAACAAGTGTCCACAAGCTCAGACAGCACACGACCGGCCATTCAATCCGAGCATTCCCCCAGAACCACAGCCAAACCGGAGAACCACCGAGAACCACAGAAGAACCCGACAGAATCCAGAGACGCCAACAAGTGTCCACAAGCTCAGAGACAGCACACGACCGGTCATTCAATCCGAGAGACCCCCCAGAACCACAGCCAAACCGGAGAACCAGCGAGAACCTCAGAAGAACCCGACAGAATCCACAGACACTAATGACGACACAATCATACACCAGCGCCTCTGTACGGCCTGCAGAGAAACCAGCTCCTAATACATACACACAGCACTGCTGGAGAGGTGCGCGCCATGTACCCGGGTAGATCATATCCCCCGCCCTCCACCGATGTCCTCCAATAGATCATATCCCCCGCCCTCCACCGATGTCCTCCAATAGATCATATCCCCCGCCCTCCACCGATGTCCTCTAATAGATCATATCCCCCGCCCTCCACCAATGTCCTCCAATAGATCATATCCCCCGCCCTCCACCGATGTCCTCCAATAGATCATATCCCCCGCCCTCCACCGATGTCCTCCAATAGATCATATCCCCTGCCCGCCACCGATGTCCTCCAATAGATCATATCCCCCGCCCGCCACCAATGTCCTCCAATAGATCATATCCCCTGCCCGCCACCGATGTCCTCCAATAGATCATATCCCCCGCCCGCCACCGATGTCCTCCAAGAGATCATATGCCCCGCCCGCCACCGATGTCCTCCAATAGATCATATCCCCCGCCCTCCACCGATGTCCTCCAATAGATCATATCACCCACCCTCCACTGATGTCTTCCAATCTTCTTGACTACAATGACAGTGGGATGGCGGCATGCCATAATTTATTCAACGCTGCGCCTCCACCAGTCTACGGGCATTATATCCTGGATCCCAGGGACAGGACTGAGAATTGTGGCCATGTGCACGATCCCTTGAAGCAAAAACAATTTCCTTTCCAGACGAAAAATCAGCTGCATTTTACAGGAGCGGCATTGTGCATGTGAACATGTCTTACAAATCCTATACACACATTGTGCACTGGATGACATTGCAGTGAAATGTGCTGCCTAACTGTGCAATGTACATCTACACGAGAATTGTACAGAGGAGAAAAGCCTAAAGTGGGATTTCTAGGCGCAGTCTATGGAAACCCCCGCAGATACTGTGTACATTGAATAGTGTCCTATGACCTGGATGAAATGAATATATATAATACACGTAGGATTCCTTGGGGCCAGATACACCCATGCAACCACTTCAGCCATGCTCAGAAGATTAGTCTGGATCTGCACGAGGATAGATGGTTAGATCACATACGATGGCCGACAACACACAATATGCTGAAAATAGAAGAGTGAGCAGAAGTATTAAACCGAGCATCGTACAGGCAGCACGACTGTTAGCACGAGGGCAGCGAGGTCTGTGACATCGTCCGATTACTGGCTGAAGAAATAGAGAGAATGGCAGAAATATAGACATAATGTAAAGGAAAGCATAGAGGAAGGAGAGAGGCCGGAAACAAGCCCTGCTCTGCCTGCAGCACACAATATATACAACATCAGTGCAATACATCCCCGCTATGTACAGCCCGAGAAATGCCCCCCACATGTAAGACAGAACTCCTGGAGTATCCGGACCGGACCCCCGAGGTCTCCTCTACCAGCACATGACTGCTGCAGCCAATCACTGATGTCTGAGTAGCTGCAGTGGTCACACAGCATATAGGCGACCACAGACTGTGAAGGTGGTGGTGGTTGGTCCGGTCCGGTCAGCATGTTGTTTTGTTTTTAACCTTAAGCCCACCAGGGCTCATTTCTTAGCGGACGCCTGTGTAAAGGATATTACGGTTTCAGCAAGTAACAATTATTCACAGCATTATCAACAGATACACAAGTTATCTTCCATTATACCTCATCCATTGCTCCCAGTTTTCTGGATCTCGGCTTATGCACACTGATGGGACCAGTTATTCCTTACAGCGGAAATCAGAGCCTTGTTGTGTCCAGCTACAAACAAACATCTTTAACCCCTTCGTGACCAGGCCAAATGTTTCAGATCTGGCCAGTGTCACTTTATCTGCCAGTAACGCTGCAATGTTTCAACACATCCCAGTGATTATTCGTGACACATTGTATTTTATGATAATGGTCAATTTAGGCCAATATCGTTTTGCGTTTATCATAAGAATATTGGAAATGTGCAAAACAATCTTTTATTTTGTTATAAGCTTTAAAATTGTAGCAGTATTTTTTTTGTAAATTTTTTTTTTTTATAAATCTCCTTGAAAAAAAAAAAATGCGTAAAAGGTCCTATTCAGTTTTTAAGTGATTTTAAGTGAAAGTGATACTAGTTTAAAAGCAGCACCCCTCAAAGTATTACAATCTTCCGCCAGGTTATTAACCCTTCAGCTGCTTTAAATTGCCATCAGGATCCTACAATCATGATCTGAGGATGCGAATATGGTTAAAGATGAGAAACCTCACTCTGGTTAACCATCTAGATGCCATAGTCACTATTGGCAGCAGCATCTAAGGTGTTAAATGGCTATGGTTGATGTGACTGATGCAGCTGGGTGTCAGCTATAATGTACAGCCGACAGCCGCTGTTATCCCCTGTCAGGGGCTGCTATTGACGTATATCTCAGATCGGTAAAAAACCCGATTTGGTGGTCAAAAAGGGTTAATGTGTTAAATTATCATTACTTACATAATTCAGTCCCCAGACATCATCGCTGGTCCCAGCAGTTCCACCTCCAGCTTCTGTTCCACACCGGAGTCTGCACATGCTCAGTGTGGACAGGGCTAGCGCACCGCTCAGTTTAGTAGCCAGGTTACACAGCCCCTTCTGTTACAGCTGATGCACAGAGAATGGAGCGATCTTAGCCATCGAAATCAGCAGCCGGCCCCCATCACACAACACTGATCAAGTCCTGACCCAGAAAGCTGGAGGTGGCGCTGCATGACCGGGCACTCTGTACATTGCTAGTTTTGCGGAGCTGGCCGCCCCTGTATGAGCCCCGCCGCCCCTGTATGTGCCCCGCCGCCCCTGTATGTGCCCCGCCGCCCCTGTATGAGCCCCGCCGCCCCTGTATGAGCCCCGCCGCCCGTGACCAGCACAAAACATTTCTAAAGTGAACGGAAGTTTCATAGTGAATAAGTTATTTGCTGCAAGTGTAATAATATACCTAGAGGTGGATCAGCCCCGCTACAAGCCATAAATACTACAGATGGATCTGTGCATTAAATATTGATCCCGTCAGTCTGTGATCTGCGGTTTGACTGCCGAGACTCCCAGACTAGGCCCCTTAGACAGCGCCATCCTCACCCATGGGCTGTATCCCCGATTAGGCCCCTTACACAGCGCCATCCTCACCTGTGGGCTGTACCCCCGATTAGGCCCCTTACACAGCGCCATCCTCACCCATGGGCTATATCCCCGATTAGGCCCCTTAGACAGCGCCATCCTCACCCATGGGCTGTATCCCCGATTAGGCCCCTTACACAGCGCCATCCTCACCTGTGGACTGTACCCCCGATTAGGCCCCTTACACAGCGCCATCCTCACCCATGGGCTGTATCCCCGATTAGGCCCCTTACACAGCGCTATCCTCACCTGTGGGCTGTACCCCCGATTAGGCCCCTTACACAGCACCATCCTCACCCATGGGCTATATCCCCGATTAGGCCCCTTAGACAGCGCCATCCTCACCCATGGGCTGTATCCCCGATTAGGCCCCTTACACAGCACCATCCTCACCCATGGGCTGTATCCCCGATTAGGCCCCTTAGACAGCGCCATCCTCACCCATGGGCTGTATCCCCGATTAGGCCCCTTACACAGCGCCATCCTCACCTGTGGGCTGTACCCCCGATTAGGCCCCTTACACAGCGCCATCCTCACCCATGGGCTATATCCCCGATTAGGCCCCTTAGACAGCGCCATCCTCACCCATGGGCTGTATCCCCGATTAGGCCCCTTACACAGCGCTATCCTCACCTGTGGGCTGTACCCCCGATTAGGCCCCTTACACAGCACCATCCTCACCCATGGGCTATATCCCCGATTAGGCCCCTTAGACAGCGCCATCCTCACCCATGGGCTGTATCCCCGATTAGGCCCCTTACACAGCGCCATCCTCACCTGTGGGCTGTATCCCCGATTAGGCCCCTTACACAGCGCCATCCTCACCCGTGGGCTGTATCCCGATTAGGCCCCTTACACAGCGCCATCCTCACCCATGGGCTGTATCCCCGATTAGGCCCCTTACACAGCGCCATCCTCCCCCATGGGCTGTACCCCCAATTAGGCCCCTTACACAGCGCCATCCTCCCCCATGGGCTGTATTCCCGATTAGGCCCCTTACACAGCGCCATCCTGACCCATGGGCTGTATCCCCGATTAGGCCCCTTACACAGCGCCATCCTCACCTGTGGGCTGCACCCCCGATTAGGCCCCTTACACAGCGCCATCCTCACCCATGGGCTGCACTCCCGATTAGGCCCCTTACACAGCACCATCCTCACCCATGGGCTGTATCCCCGATTAGGCCCCTTACACAGCGCCATCCTCCCCCATGGGCTGTATCCCGATTAGGCCCCTTACACAGCGCCATCCTCCCCCATGGGCTGTATCCCCGATTAGGCCCCTTACACAGCGCCATCCTCACTCATGGGCTGTACCTAATAATGCAGCTCTGTCAGAAATAAAATTTCCTCAAAATGGAAAATCACAATATTGGTTTATTTTTTCAGATGCTATGAAAGGGGTTATCCAGAGAACATAAATTATTGCTAAAATGCTGCAGACTGCCTATCACTGAAAAAAAAAAAAAAATCCCCTTCACATCCCATTTTAGCACTTACCCTGTCCTCGCTGATCTGCGCTTCCGGGACCAAACTTCCCAGACAAAGTAAACAAAAGCCCTAGCAGCCAATAACCGGCGACGGTAGCTCCCGCTGCGGCCAGCGATCTGCTGAGCGGGTATCTGTGTATTTTTCATATGTCCAGGACTGGACCCGGAAGCACAGACCGGCGAGAGCCCCGACGGGCCCTACTAATGTCAATTTCTTATTTCTTTTATTTATTAGGCAGTCTGGGGCGTTTCAGCAACAACTCATCTTAGCTGGACGGTGACCTTTGAGCAGCTTCTAACGGGACACTAAACCCAGAAAATGCACATAAAACAATATGAATCTACGTTTATCACACTTTGTCTTATCACAATTGAAACGGGGAGATATATAAGGAAATGTTCTCCTTTTGCTCTAGGAGCTCAGCCATGTTGTTGGTGCAGTCTTGTGTGTGACATTGGGTTTTTTTTGCCTTCCTCTGGATCAACATGTTAGGCTACGGGTTGAACTAGATGGACTTAGAGTCTCCCTTCAACCTTAAAAACTATGAAACTATGAAACTGCAGCAGGAGCCTCCCCCCTTTGAAGAATTGTTTTTCCCAGAGCTGTTGTGTGCTTCTATCACTCATTTCTAAGTTTAGTGTTCCTGTAACAGAATGACATACCTATATTTCTGATACTGGCAATAGCTGTAAAAACAAGATATAAATATGGATCTTACCCACCAGAACATGAAACCGCTCTCTGCAAACCTTACACATATGCATTTCTATTACACTCGATGGCCACGCAGTCCCTGGTTTCAGGAAAGCTCCTATGAGTGCCCCTGCTCCTCAGACACAAAGCGGGTGCTGGACCTTACCACGTGACAGCAGGCCACCATTCGTGATGAGTTACTTACGTCTGTGGAATAAGGATTAGGCAGGGGCACAGGCAGGACACGTGCAGGGAAACTACATGTGATCTGCGGCTTTTCACATTCAGGGGGATCGGGATGACTGGATGGAGGGGAGGAGGGTGGCGGGGCGCTCAAACCCAGGACCGTGTTGTATTTAGGAGGACGACCTATACGTTAATAAACACAAACAAAAAAAAGAACAGAAACACAATGGCGGGGTTTACATACCTTTGGCCACTGTTCCTCATTGGCTAGCATGAAAAAGGAAATGATGGAGCAGATGAAGGAAATAATCAGAGCACAGTATTACAAGAGGCAAAACGGGGCAAACGTTATAGGAAAGGCAGCGGAAAGCACAAAAAAAGCAGCAAGCTACAAAACAAAAAAGATGTACGAGAGCACGCTACAATATGCCACCAAACGTCTCCAGCAACAATCTCACAGTATATATGAATATCTTGGTGGTATGGCAGCATTAAAGGGATATTCTCATTGCCAAATGCCGGTATATAACTTTCCAGGTTATTTATTAAAAATAATCTCTACTCAAGAATGGAGGGATTTATAAATTTCCGTATTTTTCAGATTATGAAAGACTCACTTTTCCTCCCAAACATTTGGGAGGAAAATGAGGGGTGCATCTTAAAATCCGAATGTAGCTTACCGAGAGATGGAGAATGGGCGCTGTGCGGTGCTCTATCGGTGGTGAGGGGCAGTGATGGCTGCAGTGGGTGCTGTGCTGGCTGCAGTGGGGGCTGTGCTGACTGCAGTGGGGGCTGTGCTGACTGCAGTGGGGGCTGTGCTGACTGCAGTGGGGGCTGTGCTGGCTGCAGTGGGCGCTGTGCTGGCTGCAGCGGGTGAGATGCCCTGTCGGCAGTGAGGGGCTGTGCTGGCTGCAGCGGGTGAGATGCCCTGTCGGCAGTGAGGGGCTGTGCTGGCTGCAGCGGGTGAGATGCCCTGTCGGCAGTGAGGGGCTGTGCTGGCTGCAGCGGGTGAGATGCCCTGTCGGATGTGCAGGGCTCTGCTGGCTAAGATGCTCTGTCAGCAGTGAGGGGCTGTGCTGGCTGCAGTGGGCGCTGTGTGGTGCTCTGTTGGATGTGCAGGGCTGTGCTGGCTGCAGTGGGCACTGTGTGGTGCTCTGTCAGCAGTGAGGGGCTGTGATGGCTGCAGCGGGTGAGATGCCCTGTCAGTAGTGAGGGGCTGTGCTGGCTGCAGCGGGTGAGATGCCCTGTCAGCAGTGAGGGGCTGTGCTGGCTGCAGCGGGTGAGATGCCCTGTCAGCAGTGAGGGGCTGTGCTGGCTGCAGCGGGTGAGATGCCCTGTCGGATGTGCAGGGCTCTGCTGGCTAAGATGCTCTGTCGGCAGTGAGGGGCTGTGCTGGCTGTGGTGGGTAAGATGCTCTGTCGGAGGTGGGGGCTGTGCTGTCTGCGGTGGCCGCTGTGTGGTGCTCTGTCAGCAGTGAGGGGCTGTGCTGGCTGCAGTGGGCGCTGTGTGGAGTAGGGCGGTGTGGCGGGTGAGATGCCCTGTCAGCAGTGAGGGGCTGTGCTGGCTGCAGTGGGTGAGATGCCCTGTCGGCTGTGCAGGGCTGTGCTGGCTAAGATGCTCTGTCGGCAGTGAGGGGCTGTGCTGGCTGTGGTGGGTAAGATGCTCTGTCGGAGGTGGGGGCTGTGCTGGCTGCGGTGGGCACTGTGTGGAGCAAGGTAGTGTGGGGGCGAGATGCTCAGTCGATGGTGCAATCGTCAAATAATGCTGCCAGTAGTCGGCGCATGTGCAGATGGAGCTCTTGGATTGTCATTGAGCAGAGAGCTCAATCTGCGCACGTGCAGATTCCGGGTGACATTATTTGAAGATTGCACCGCTGACGGATCATCTCACCCCCGCACGTCTCCACACAGCCAGCGCAGTTGGCCAGACAGCAGCCAGCATTACACTATTCCAGCACCCCCCGCTTCCTGTGACCCCATGCACCACCACTGCTGTCGCCCCCCTACGGTAAGACACTACCGGAGTATAAGATGGGCCCCATTTTATTATTTGGGGTTTTTTTACCTTTTTGATCTCTACATTTGGGGTGAGTCATATAATCCGATGCGTCTTAAAACACAAAAAATACGGTATATAGTTGAGGTTCGTTGCCTGGGTTACCAGGCACCGCTGCAGTCCATCAGAGATGGCCGGTTTCCCAGAGAGAGAGATGCCTTATGTAGAAGCATCGCAGAGAGCCGTTTGGACAGCGGTGAACAATGCCACTATCATCAAATAGGAGCGCTCGACTCTTCCATTCTGGTTCTGCCTGGTCTCTTGCCACCTCTGCTTCATCTTGTCAATGTAACGGCTGCAGCCAATTACTGTTTGCAGCGAGTTAACATGGTGACGGGTGATTGGCTGCAGCATGACGTGTCCCTGTGACAGGAGGTCACCGCTGCAGCTGCTGAAGGACCAGATTTGGTGAGGCGAGTATTGCACTTATCCCTAAACTCCGTTTCAGCACATTAGAAAACAAAAGATCAATTTTAGTAGAGACTTTTTTTCCCCTCTCAGTATTTTTTTTTTATGTGACATAAAAAAGGTACAAAGTAATGGGAAGTGGAAAAGTAAAAAAGTGTTAGCAAGGATAAGAGGCAGAAAGCCCAACATGCAGCACAGGAAGTAAAAAGTAAGATTACGAAGAACATAATGCGATGAAGAATAGATGAAAAGAAGGGAATTTTGTTACTTACCGTAAATTCCTTTTCTTCTAGCTCCAATTGGGAGACCCAGACGATTGGGTGTATAGCTACTGCCTCCGGAGGCCACACAAAGTATTACACTAAAAAGTGTAAGGCCCCTCCCCTTCTGCATATACACCCCCCGTGGGATCACGGGCTGCTTCAGTTTTAGTGCAAAAGCAAGAAGGAGGAAAGCCAATAACTGGTTAAACAATTCAATCCGAAGGAACATCGGGGAACTGAAACCATTCAACATGAACAACATGTGTACCCGAACAACCAAAAATCCCGAAGGAACAGGGGCGGGTGCTGGGTCTCCCAATTGGAGCTAGAAGAAAAGGAATTTACGGTAAGTAACAAAATTCCCTTCTTCTTCGGCGCTCCATTGGGAGACCCAGACGATTGGGACGTCCAAAAGCAGTCCCTGGGTGGGTAAATTAATACCTCAAGTTTGGACTGTAAAAACAGCCCTTCCCTACATGGAGGCAACCGCCGCCTGCAGGACTCTTCTACTTAGGCTGGCATCCGCCTAAGCGTAGGCATGCACCTGATAACGCTTGGTGAAGGTGTGCAGACTCGCCCAGGTAGCCGCCTGGCACACCTGCTGAGCCGTAGCCTGGAGCCGTAATGCCCAGGACGCACCCACGGCTCTGGTAGAATGGGCCTTCAGCCCTGATGGAACCGGAAGCCCAGCAGAACGGTAGACTTCAAGAATTGGTTCCTTGATCCATCGAGCCAGGGTGGATTTGTAAGCCTGCGACCCTTTGCGCTGACCAGCGACAAGTACAAAGAGTGCATCCGAGCGGCGCAGGGGCGCCGTGCGGGAAAAGTAGATTCTGAGCGCCCTCATCAGATCCAACAAATGCAAATCCAATTCATATCGATGAACTGGATGAGGACAAAAGGAAGGTAAGGAGATATCCTGACTGAGATGAAAGGGGGATACCACCTTAGGGAGAAACCCCGGAAACAGGCGCAGCACTACCTTGTCTTGGTGAAACACCAGGAAGGGAGCTTTGGATGACCGCGCTGCTAGCTCGGACACTCTCTGAAGAGATGTGACCGCTACCAAAAAGGCCACTTTCTGTGAAAGTCGAGAAAGTGAAACATCCCTCAGAGGCTCCAAGGGCGGCTCCTGGAGAGCAATTAGTACCCTGTTCAGATCCCATGGGTCTAACGGCCTCTTGTACGGAGGGACAATGTGACAAACCCCCTGCAGGAACGTGCGTACCTGAGGAAGACGTACTATGCGCTTCTGAAAGAATACAGACAGCGCTGGGACTCGTCCGTTAAGGGAGCCGAGCGACAAACCTTTTCCCAAACCAGATTGCAGGAAGGAAGGAAAAGTAGGCAATGCAAATGTCCAGGGAGACACTCCCGGAGCAGAGCACTAAGATAAGAATATCTTCCACGTCTTGTGGTAGATCTTGGCAGACGTCGGCTTCCTAGCCCGTCTCATGGTGGCAATGACGTCTTGAGATAATCCTGAAGACGCTAGGATCCAGGACTCAATGGCCACACAGTCAGGTTCAGGGCCGTAGAATTCAGATGGAAAAAACGGCCCTTGGGACAGTAAGTCTGGCCGGTCTGGTAGTGCCCACGGTTGGCCGACCGTGAGATGCCACAGATGCGGGTACCACGACCTCCTCGGCCAGTCTGGGGCGACGAGGATGGCGCGGCAGCAATCGGAGCTGATCTTGCGTTGCCCTCTGGCAACAGTGCCAGAGGGGGAAAAACATAGGGTAGCTGGACCTGCGACCAATCCTGAACTAAGGCGCCTGCCGCCAGAGCTCTTTGATCGTGAGACCGCGCCATGAAAATCGGGCCCTTGTTGTTGTGCCGAGACGCCATTAGGTCGACGTCCGGCCTCCCCCAGCGGCTACAGATTTCTTGAAACCCGTCCGGGTGCAGAGACCATTCCCCTGCGTCCATGCCCTGGCGACTGAGGAAGTCTGCTTCCCAGTTTTCTACGCCCGGGATGTGAACTGCGGATATGGTGTATGCTCTGTCTTCCACCCACATCAGAATCCGCCGGACTTCCTGGGAGGCTTGCCGACTGCGTGTTCCGCCTTGGTGGTTGATGTATGCCACCGCTGCGAAGTTGTCCGACTGAATTCGGATCTGTTTGCCTTCCAGCCTCTGCTGGAAGGCTTGCAGGGCAAGATACCCTGCCCAGATGTCCAGAACATTGATCTGAAGGGTGGACTCCTCTGAAGAGAGTCCTTGCCCGTCTGAGAAAGGGGTACGTTCCTGTCTAGGGACGTCGACTTCCCATCCCATTGGCGAAGAATGTCCCATAGAAGTGGACGCAGATGAAAACTGCGCGAAAGGGACTGCCTCTGCATGAGGCGTCTTAAGGGGTGTGACTGGCCTTGAAGGAGAGACTGCACCCCCGTCTGTAGTGAACGCCGTATGTCCAGCGGGAGCTGCACTATCGCTGAGAGAGTGTGAAGCTCCATGCCAAGATATGTCAGCGATTGGGTCGGTGTCAGATTTAACTTGAAAAGTTTATGATCCACCCGAAACTCTGGAGAGTCTCCAGCGCCACGTTCAGGCTGTGTTGGCATGCCTCTTGAGAGGGTGCCTTGACAAGTAGATCGTCCAAGTAAGGGATCACAGAGTGACCCTGAGAGTGCAGGACTGCTCCCACTGCTGCCATGAACTTGGTGAAAATCCGTGGGGCTGTCGCCAGACCGAAGGGCAGGGCTACGAACTGAAGATGCTCGTCTTCAATAACGAATCGTAGCCAACACCGGTGCTCTGGAGCAATCGGCACGTGGAGATAAGCATCCTGATGTCTATTGACGCTAGGAAATCTCCTTGAGACATTGAGGCAATGACGGAGCGGAGGGATTCCATCCGGAACCGCCTGGTTTTCACGTGCTTGTTGAGCAGTTTTAGGTCCAAAACGGAACGGAAAGAGCCGTCCTTTTTTGGTACCACAACCAGATTGGAGTACAACCCGTATCTTGTTCCTGAGGAGGAACAGGGATTACCACTCCTTGTGCCTGCAGAAGAGCATCGGCTCGGTCGGGAGGTGAGGAATTTCTGAAGATCTAGCCGGAGGACGAGAACAGAGCTCTATCCTGTACACGTGAGACAAAATGTCTCTCACCCACCGGTCTTTGACCTGTGGCAGCTAAATGTCGCCAAAGCGGGAGAGTCTGCCACCGACCGCGGATGCGGAGAGAGAGGGCTGAACGTCATGAGGAAACCGCCTTGGTAGCGGTTCCTCCGGCTGCCTTCCTTGGGCGTGATTGAGCCCGCCAGGAATCTGCGCCTCTCTGAGCCTTTTGAGTCCTTTTGGACGAGGACAATTGGGACCTGCCCGAGCCTGGGAAGGACCGAAACCTCGACTGTCCCTTCCTCTGTTGGGTGTTGTTTGATCTGGGCTGGTGTAAGGAAGGGTCCTTACCCTTGGACTGTTTAATGATTTCATCCAATCGCTCACCAAACAGTCTGTCACCAGATAATGGCAAACTGGTTAAGCACTTTTTTGGAAGCAGAATCTGCATTCCATTCCCTCAACCACAAGGCTCTGCGTACAAACCACGGAGTTGGCGGACGCCACTGACGTACGGCTCGTAGAGTGCAGGACAGCATTAATAGCGGAAGTCGCAATGCAGACATTGCGAGGTTAAGGACGCCATCTGCGGCACAGATGTACATGTGACAGTGTCCACGTGCGCAAGACCAGCTGAAATAGCTTGGAATGCCCATACGGCTGCGAATGCCGGAGCAACCGACACGCCGATAGCTTCATAGATAGAATTCAACCAGAGGACCATCTGTCTGTCAATGGCATCTTTAAGTGAAGTCCCATCTTCCACTGCAACTATGGATCTAACCGCAAGCCTGGAGATAGGGGAATCCACCTTCTGACACTGGGTCCAGCGCTTGACCACGTCAGGGGGAAAAAGGCTAACGTGTATCCTTAATACGATTGGAGCACGCTTATCTGGATAAGTGTGGTATTTCCGGATTGCTTCTCTGAAGACAGAGTGGCCAGAAAAGTACTCAATATACGCTTGAGATACTGAAAAGGGATTTCTCCTGCTGTGAAGCTGACTCCTCCACCGGAGGAGCTGAGGGAGAAATATCCAACATTCCATTGATGGACGCTAGAAGATCATTCACTATGGCGTCACCATCCGGTGTATCCGGATTGAGAGCGGTCTCAGGATCAGAGTCCTGATCAGCTACGTCTGCCTCATCATACAGAGAGTCCTGCTGGGACCCTAACCAGTGATGAAGCCGAGTGCCGCTCCCAGCGAGCTCGCTTAGGCTGTCTGGGACTGTCGTCCGTGTCAGAGCCTGCGCCCTGGGATGCATGGGACCCCCCCGGAGCACTGATTTGTTCCAAATGAGGGTGGCCAGGGAGCATTGTATCAACATTGCCCATGGTCCGTCTGGACTGCAAAGTCTCTAAGATGTTAGTCACAGTCACAGACAATCTATCAGCCGAAACTGCAACTCCGTCCCTGTCCCTGGACAGGGTTCACCGGTGGTTTCTTTGGCCACCTCTAGCAGAGACCCCGGCTGACCAAGTGATACAGGGAAGCATTGCACACAATGGGGACAGTGGAACCTGCCGTGTGGAACAGTATCACGTGCAGTACAAGCAGCATAGAAAGCCTGTGCCTTGGCACCCTTGCTTTTTTGCTGCTGTTGTCTAGCCATCTAGAAGTATATAGCCAAGAATAGCGACCGTACAGTGCAATGTATAGCATACAAGCAGAAAGTACAAATGAACACTTCAGCACATGCAGTACAAGCAGCATAGAAAACCTGTGCCTTAGCACCCTTGCTTTTTTGCTGCTGTTGTCTAGCCATCTAGGAGTATATAGCCAAGAATAGCGACCGTACAGTGCAGTGTATAGCATACCAGCATGAAGTACAAATGAACACTTCAGCACATGCAATACAAGCAGCCTAGAAAGCCTGTGCCCTAGCACCCTTGCTTTTTGCTGCTGTAGTCTAGCCATCTAGGCATAAAGTACAAATGGTATTAGTGGGGTCAGCACTTCAGGTGCTGCTTACCGCCCGCACAAAAGCGGGTGTGTGGTCGCCCGAATCCTGTGACTGGTTGCCCAGAGCTTGTCTCCCTTCTCCAGCCCAGACTGCGTGCAGGAATGGCTGCAGGCGTCTTGTGAAGAGGGGCGGGCCGTGGGCGTGCCCCAGAGAAGAGCGGGAAACTGGCGTCCCACTGTGTCCAGTGAAGGGGGCTGGAGAATGCAAAGCAGACTCCAGCTCTCGGCGCTGACTTTCTGTACAGCGTCCCGCCCCTCCCCTGACTGACAGGGCTGGGGGCGGGAACGAAGCGAAAACTAGGCCGCAAAGCCGGGGACTCGAGTAATAAGCGCGGCCGTCTTGTGCACGGCCAGCGCGGAAGTCCCCGGCGCACCACAAGTCCCAGCCGCGCCACAGTGTAAAACACCCCGCAACGGCCGGCGCGGCAGTTTCTAACACATAAATTCACTCAGCTAAGCTGCAGTGAATAATAGCACAAGCGCTCCGCGCTGTTGCCCCCGGCGCACTAACACTCCCAGCAATGCTGGTGTGTGTGTGCGCGATGTGTACGGGGACACAGAGTACCTTAATGTAGCAGGGCCCTGTCCCTGACGATACCCAGCTCCATATCCAGCAGGATCTCCGGGTCTGTGGATGGAGCCCGGTCTCAGTGCCTGGAGACCGGTAAGATCCCACTTCACCCAGAGCCCTGAGGGGGGATGGGGAAGGAAAACAGCATGTGGGCTCCAGCCTCCGTACCCGCAATGGGTACCTCAACCTTAACAAACACCCGACAAAAGTGGGGTGAGAAGGGAGCATGCTGGGGGCCCTAGTATGGGCCCTCTTTTCTTCCATCCGACATAGTCAGCAGCTGCTGCTGACTAAAACAGTGGAGCTATGCGTGGATGTCTGACCTCCTTCGCACAAAGCATAAAACTGAAACAGCCCGTGATCCCACGGGGGGTGTATATGCAGAAGGGGAGGGGCCTTACACTTTTTAGTGTAATACTTTGTGTGGCCTCCGGAGGCAGTAGCTATACACCCAATCGTCTGGGTCTCCCAATGGAGCGCCGAAGAAAGTCTGGAATAAAGAATGGACATAAAAACAAAAAGACTCCTCCAGCCAAACAGTGTAAAGAGAGGCGAATACCCCAATAACGTGTTGTTCCAGTATACAAGTCACAGGTCTAATGCTGCCCAAAATCAATAAACCCTTATGAATCTATTAAGCCAGGGTCCATGGAAAACGTTTCTACTTTGCTTGTAAATTGCAAAGCACTTCAGATTTTATCAGGAGTTTCTGACAAGCTGCAGCGGTGTGTGATCTACTTACCAGGACCCAGAAGCAGTGAAATGCGTCTCTAATGTTACAGCCTAGATCGCCATAATGACGTCTGGGTGTAGCATAGAAAACACAAGTGAGGAACGGAAATCTCTCGATAGATAAGTGGCCGCAGCGCAGGGTCTGCCCCACACACGGGCAATCTCTGCCAATACCTACACATCCCATCTCACAGACTGTGAACGGCTTCCATCAGTAGCCACTAATTAATGCGGCTGCTCGGATACTGTGGTGTTTGGCGCCGGCCTCTAATGTAAATGTCACGTCTCATCCTTTTATTAAAATCCAACAACCAAATATTGACTTTCTTTTGTCTAATTTGTTCCTGGCAAAAGCCGTCAGGTGTTGGGTTTGGCCAGATGCTCATTTGCATCATCGAGGAATATTTCGGGGTTGGGTCCTAACTCCTCCCCAGTCCGCACCCCCCAAAAAAGAAGACAGAAAAATTTAACTATTTACAACACCAGCACTTCGGAATATAGCAATGCAAAGTTCAAAGACCTCTAGATCATTTATAGCAACACAAGAGGGTCAGACGTCTGCTACAAACAAGAAGTGTACGTATCAAAATATCCAAAAAAAAAAAAAAAAGGATCCCTCTGAAAATGGTTTAACAGGCAGGAAAAAAAGAGACCGTGTGCATCTGTCCTGTCAAAAAACAAGACCCTGATGGAAATGGACACAACGGAGACACCAACGTAAAACCATGGATCCATAATTACAGGATGCGTCCTCAATAGCAAAACATGATGTGAACAGGCGCTAAGAAGGGAATTTTGTTTACTTACCGTAAATTCCTTTTCTTCTAGCTCTAATTGGGAGACCCAGACAATTGGGTGTATAGGCTATGCCTCCGGAGGCCGCACAAAGTATTACACTTAAAAGTGTAAAGCCCCTCCCCTTCAGCCTATACACCCCCCGTGCTCCCACGGGCTCCTCAGTTTTGGTGCAAAAGCAAGAAGGAGGAAAAGAATTAAAAACTGGTTTAAAGTAAATTCAATCCGAAGGAATATCGGAGAACTGAAACCATTCAACATGAACAACATGTGTACACAATAAAACAGGGGCGGGTGCTGGGTCTCCCAATTAGAGCTAGAAGAAAAGGAATTTACGGTAAGTAAACAAAATTCCCTTCTTCTTTGTCGCTCTATTGGGAGACCCAGACAATTGGGACGTCCAAAAGCAGTCCCTGGGTGGGTAAAATAATACCTCGTAAGAGAGCCGTAAAACGGCCTCTTCCTACAGGTGGGCAACCGCCGCCTGAAGGACTCGCCTACCTAGGCTGGCATCTGCCGAAGCATGGGTATGCACCTGATAGTGTTTCGTGAAAGTGTGCAGGCTCGACCAGGTAGCCGCCTGACACACCTGCTGAGCCGTAGCCTGGTGCCTCAAAGCCCAGGACGCGCCCACGGCTCTGGTAGAATGGGCCTTCAGCCCTGAGGGAACCGGAAGCCCAGCCGAACGGTAAGCTTCGATAATTGGCTCCTTGATCCACCGAGCCAGGGTTGATTTGGAAGCCTGTGACCCTTTACGCTGGCCAGCGACAAGGACAAAGAGTGCATCCGAGCGGCGCAGGGGCGCCGTACGAGAAATGTAGAGTCTGAGTGCTCTCACCAGATCTAACAAGTGCAAATCCTTTTCACATTGGTGAACTGGATGTGGACAAAAAGAAGGTAAGGAGATATCCTGATTGAGATGAAAGGGGGATACCACCTTAGGGAGAAATTCCGGAACCGGACGCAGAACCACCTTGTCCTGGTGAAACACCAGGAAAGGGGTTTTGCATGACAGCGCTGCTAGCTCAGACACTCTCCGAAGCGAAGTGACTGCTACTAGAAAAACCACTTTCTGCGAAAGGCGTGAGAGAGAAATATCCCTCATTGGCTCGAACGGTGGTTTCTGAAGAACCATCAGCACCCTGTTCAGATCCCAGGGTTCTAACGGCCGCTTGTAAGGAGGAACGATGTGACAAACCCCCTGCAGGAACGTGCGTACCTGTGGAAGTCTGGCTAGGCGCTTCTGGAAAAACACAGAGAGCGCTGAGACTTGTCCCTTAAGGGAACCGAGCGACAAACCCTTTTCCAGTCCAGATTGAAGGAAGGACAGAAAAGTGGGCAAGGCAAAAGGCCAGGGAGAAAACCCCTGAGCAGAGCACCACGACAGGAAAATTTTCCACGTCCTGTGGTAGATCTTGGCGGACGTTGGTTTCCTAGCCTGTCTCATAGTGGCAATGACGTCTTGAGATAACCCTGAAGACGCTAGGATCCAGGACTCAATGGCCACACAGTCAGGTTGAGGGCCGCAGAATTCAGATGGAAAAACGGCCCTTGAGATAGCAAGTCTGGTCGGTCTGGTAGTGCCCACGGTTGGCCGACCGTGAGATGCCACAGATCCGGGTACCACGACCGCCTCGGCCAGTCTGGAGCGACGAGGATGACGCGGCGGCAGTCGGCCCTGATCTTGCGTAACACTCTGGGCAACAGTGCCAGCGGAGGAAACACATAAGGGAGCTGAAACTGCGACCAATCCTGAACTAAGGCGTCTGCCGCCAGAGCTCTGGGATCTTGAGACCGTGCCATGAACGCCGGTACCTTGTTGTTGTGCCAGGACGCCATGAGGTCGACGTCCGGCACCCCCCAGCGGCAACAGATCTCCTGAAACACGTCCGGGTGAAGGGACCATTCCCCTGCGTCCATGCCCTGGCGACTGAGATAATCTGCTTCCCAGTTTTCCACGCCTGGAATGTGAACTGCAGAGATGGTGGAGGCCGTGGCTTCCACCCACATCAAAATCCGCCGGACTTCCTGGAAGGCTTGCCGACTGCGTGTGCCGCCTTGGTGGTTGATGTATGCCACCGCTGTGGAATTGTCCGACTGAATTCTGATCTGCTTGCCTTCCAGCCACTGCTGGAACGCTTTCAGTGCAAGATACACTGCCCGTATTTCCAGAACATTGATCTGAAGCGAGGACTCTTGCTGGGTCCACGTACCCTGAGCCCTGTGGTGGAGAAAAACCGCTCCCCACCCTGAGAGACTCGCGTCCGTCGTGACCACCTCCCAGGATGGGGGTAGGAAGGATTTCCCTTTCGATAATGAAGTGGGAAGAAGCCACCACCGAAGGGAAGCTTTGGTCGCCTGCGAGAGGGAGACGTTCCTGTCGAGGGACGTCGGCTTCCTGTCCCATTTGCGTAGGATGTCCCATTGAAGAGGACGCAGATGAAACTGCGCGAAAGGAACTGCCTCCATTGCTGCCACCATCTTCCCCAGGAAGTGCATGAGGCGCCTCAAGGTGTGTGACCGACCTTGAAGGAGAGATTGTACCCCTGTCTGTAGTGACCGCTGCTTGATCAGCGGAAGCTTCACTATCGCTGAGAGAGTATGAAACTCCATGCCAAGGTATGTCAGCGATTGGGCCGGTGTCAGATTTGACTTTGGAAAATTGATGATCCACCCGAAACTCTGGAGAGTCTCCAGGGTAGCGTCGAGGCTGTGTTGGCATGCCTCTAGAGAGGGTGCCTTGATCAACAGATCGTCCAAGTACGGGATCACCGAGTGACCCTGAGAGTGGAGGACCGCTACTACAGTAGCCATAACCTTGGTGAACACCCGTGGGGCTGTTGCCAGGCCGAACGGCAGTGCCACGAACTGCAGGTGTTCGTTTCCTATGGCGAAGCGCAAGAAGCGCTGGTGCTCTGGAGCAATCGGTACGTGGAGATAAGCATCTTTGATATCGATCGATGCAAGGAAATCTCCCTGGGACATTGAGGCGATGACGGAGCGGAGGGATTCCATCCGGAACCGCCTGGTCTTTACGTGTTTGTTGAGAAGTTTCAGGTCCAGGACAGGTCGGAAAGACCCGTCCTTCTTTGGGACCACAAACAAGTTGGAGTAAAAACCGTGGCCCTGTTGCTGAAGAGGAACAGGGACCACCACTCCTTCTGCCTTCAGAGTGCCCAGCGCCTGCAGAAGAGCCTCGGCTCGCTCGGGAGGCGGGGATGACCTGAAGAATCGAGTCGGGGGACGAGAGGTGAACTCTATCTTGTAACCGTGAGACAGAATGTCTCTCACCCAACGGTCTTTTACCCGTGGCAGCCAGGTGTCGCAAAAGCGGGAGAGCCTGCCACCGACCGAGGATGCGGAGTGAGGATGCCGAAAGTCATGAGGAAGCCGCTTTGGTAGCGGCACCTCCGGTGGTCTTTTTAGGACGTGACTTAGACCGCCATGCATCAGAGTTCCTTTGATCTTTCTGAGGCCTTTTGGACGAGGAGAATTGGGACCTGCCCGCGCCCCGAAAGGACCGAAACCTCGACTGCCCCTTCCTCTGTTGGGGTATGTTCGGTTTGGGCTGGGGTAAGGATGTATCCTTTCCCTTGGATTGTTTGATGATTTCATCCAAACGCTCGCCAAACAATCGGTCGCCAGAAGTTGGCAAACTGGTTAAGCGCTTTTTTGGAAACAGAATCTGCCTTCCATTCCCGTAGCCACAAGGCCCTGCGGAGTACCACCGAATTGGCGGCTGCAACCGCCGTACGGCTCGCAGAGTCCAGGACAGCATTAATAGCGTAAGACGCAAATGCCGACGTCTGAGTGGTTATGGACGCCACCTGTGGCGCGGACGTGCGTGTGGCTGCGTCAATTTGCGCTTGACCTGCTGAGATAGCTTGGAGTGCCCATACGGCTGCGAATGCTGGGGCAAAAGAAGCGCCGATAGCTTCATAGATGGATTTCAACCAGAGCTCCATCTGTCTGTCAGTGGCATCTTTGAGTGAAGCCCCATCTTCCACTGCAAGTATGGATCTAGCTGCCAGTCTGGAGATTGGAGGATCCACTTTGGGACACTGAGCCCAACTTTTGACCACGTCAGGGGGAAAGGGATAACGTGTATCCTTAAGGCGCTTAGAAAAACGCTTATCTGGACAAGCATGGTGATTCTGGACTGCCTCTCTGAAATCAGAGTGGTCCAGAAACATACTCGGCGTACGCTTGGGAAACCTGAAACGGAATTTCTCCTGCTGGGAAGCTGACTCCTCCACCGGAGGAGCTGAGGGAGAAATATCCAACATACGATTGATGGACGCAATAAGGTCGTTCACTATGGCGTCCCCGTCCGGAGTATCAAGATTGAGAGCGGCCTCAGGATCAGAATCCTGATTAGCTGTCTCCGCATCATCAACCAGAGATTCCCCCCGCTGAGACCCTGAACAATATGATGATGTCGAGGGAAATTCTAAGCGAGCTCGCTTAGTCGGTCTGGGGTCTGTGTCAGAACCCTCAGCCTGGGATCCATGAGATACCCCGGGAGGACATTGTTGGTCCAGCTGAGGTGGGCCAGGGAACAATGATTCAACAGAGTCCCTGTGCTGAGATACCGGCCTGGACTGCAAGGCTTCTAGTATCTTAGCCATAGTCTCAGAGAGTTTTGCAAACTCCGTCCCTGTCACCTGAACAGTGTTAGCAGGTGGCTCCCCCTGGGCCCCCCCTAGCAGAGGCTCTGGCTGAGTAAGTGCCACAGGGGCCGAACAGTGCACACAATGAGGGTCAGTGGAACCTGCCGGTAGCGGGGTCGTACATGCGGCGCAGGCAACATAATAAGCCTGTGTTTTGGCACCCCTGCCTTTCGTGGGCGCCATGCTATTATCTTCCCTGAGTAACACAATAGGGTATATAGCCAGAAATCAACTGTGCACTATACAGTGTAAAATAAACATATAATGTTACACTACTGCACAATGGGGCTAGCACCACAGGTGCTGCTTACCACCCGCTTAAAGCGGTTGTGAGGCCACCAGAGTCCCTGCCTGGGTCTCCCAGACTTTGTCCCCCTCTGCAGCGTCCGAGGAGCTGACAGGAATGCGTCCTGAGGAGAGGAGGGAGCCGTGGGCGTGACCCAGAAAGAGCGGGAACTGGTGCCTGCACTGTGCACAGTGAGGGGAGTGGAGTATGCAAACCATGCTCCAGCCCTCAGTGCTGCTCGTTCTGAGCAGCGTCCCGCCCTTCCCCTGCCTGTCAGGGCTGTGGGCGGGAGGAAAGGAACTAGGCCGCAAAAAGCCGGGGACTCTAGTAATAAACGCGGCCGCCGTAAAAGCGCGGCCGCGTGGAAGTCCCCGGCGCACTACAAGTCCCAGCCGCGCCGCAGTGTTTCCATGGCAGCGGCGGTCAGTGCGGCAGTCCCTATACATAAACACACTCAGCAACGCTGAGTGTGTAATGGCACATATTAACCCGGTCAGCGCCGCGGTCTCCGGTGCACTAGCACACCCAGCAAAGCTGGAGTGTTGCTGTGCGCGGTCCCCACCGGGATACAGAGTACCTCCAAGTAGCAGGGCCATGTCCCTGAACGATACCCGGCTCCTATCCAGCAGGCTCCACAGGAGTTGTGGATGAAGCACGGTCTCAGTGCCTGGAGACCGATAGGATCCCACTTCCACCAGAGCCCTGAGGGGGATGGGGAAGGAAAACAGCATGTGGGCTCCAGCCTCCGTACCCGCAATGGATACCTCAACCTTACAACACCACCGACAAGAGTGGGGTGAGAAGGGAGCATGCTGGGGGCCCTATATGGGCCCACTTTTCTTCCATCCGACATGGTCAGCAGCTGCTGCTGACCAATCTGTGGAGCTGTGCGTGCATGTCTGACCTCCTTCACACAAAGCAAAAAACTGAGGAGCCCGTGGGAGCACGGGGGGTGTATAGGCAGAAGGGGAGGGGCTTAACACTTTTAAGTGTAATACTTTGTGCGGCCTCCGGAGGCATAGCCTATACACCCAATTGTCTGGGTCTCCCAATAGAGCGACAAAGAAAAAATCAGCTATAAATACATTTCAGATGTGAACAGAGCCTTATCGGACGTCACTACTAACCTCTATTAGTAGCGTTATCTATGGAGCTATTCTTTCTAATCGATCTCCTCAGCCTATTGTCCTATGCACACAGTATGCAGATAGGTGCCAGCTCTTGTACACTAATTTTTACCTGTATGTTTGTGTGCGGTTGGAATAACATGGAGGTACTGTAACATCCCATGCATCTCGATGGATTTCATTACCACTGCTTACAACAAAAAGCCCTGATACATCTGTGTCAATGAGACCTAAAGTTCCATTCACACAGGGAGGTAGTGTGGAAGAAAAAAAAGCCAGACTAATAAGGGAGAGTGGCAAAAACCAAATGTACAAGAAGTGCAGTTTTGCTTTGGTAAAAGCACAACAAAAATGTCAGTATTGACCGGCACATTGGCTGCAGAAGCCAACCATGGTATGAATGTTCTCAGACCCGACTAGGACGTCTTCCAGCTCCCGTCATTTCACAAGTGTTAGTAGCAGAGCAGCGAGACACATTCATGCAAGTTCATTCACGATCCAATCAAGCTTGAGAAATGCGACAGCCTGCAAGACTATGGGGAGAGGCAGAAGAGGCAGAGCAAGAAGACAATGCAGCGGAGGGACAGATCCTACCTCGCTTCCTCGTTCCTGGATGCATTGTGCTATTCAGGTAAGTCACTGCGCTCTTCTTACGCTGCAAAGAACAAAAAAATCATCTCTTTATACATACGGCAATTCCATTTTAAATATACAGTAATGATATCATGTAAATGTAGTAAAACTTTTCCTTTGCTGTAAAGTTCTGTAATATGTTTTTGGAGGAACACGTCTTACTTTTCCATTTGTTATTAATAGGTTTTCACGTTTTAACAAAAGTCAGATCTTATGATCCTAGGACACATTATGCAATTTCTAATCAACTTTGTTTTTCAAGTCATTATCATTTCTAAGATCTCTGTGGAAAAATGAACGAGGGGAAGAAAAAATAAATGAAAAAGGTCTTTTTAGGTATTTTCAATCAGTGTCAGACACTTAAAAACCCCACAAAAAAAAAAAAAAAAAACACCTTTCAGTCTAGCACACACTAATGTCTTATGAATGCGAATCAGCAAGGATATTAAAAGGGGTTGTCCACTACTTTTACATTGATGGCCTATACTTAGGATAGGTCATCAATGTCTGATCGACCGGAGACCGACACCCCGCAGCCGCCAATCAGCTGTTCTTGGGCTCCAGAAATGCTCATTTCTGGCGCTGCTCAACCTTCTGATAGCGGCCGGCTACTGCACAACCGCCTCCCATTCCAATCAATAAGAAGGGGATGTGCAGTGTCCACACAGAAGATGGAGCAGCGCCGCATCTGAGCATTTCTGTCCGCCGCCGCTGGGACCGAGAACAGCCGATCGGCGAGGTTGCAGGGTGTCGGTCTCCAGCCGATAAGACATTGATGACCTATCCTAAGGACAGACCATCAATGTAAAAGTAGAGAACAACCCCTTTACCATCCTCACTATCTAAATAATAATCTATGCATTGTGTGACCAATCAGTGAGGCCCTGAATATCGTGCAATGAACGTCTGCCCACCTCAGGCTCAAACACCGCCCCACTGTACACAGGATTTGCCGTTGTTCTTCGCTTTCTTTCTTGCCTTTTACTCTGAATTTCTACAATAGGGAATAACAAAACCATACAGAAGTTAGGCAAAGCATTACATGCATTAACAAGCAGTCTTTAACCCTTTAATGACGAATGATCTAATGTATATAGAACAAGTGATGAGACCATTGCATGTTCAAGTCCCGTAAGGGGACTATTAAATACAGTACAAAGTAGTAAAACAGGTTTTAAAAAATATGAAAAAAAGCCTAAATTGTTTTTAAAAAGTTAACCCCTTTTACTACATTAAAAATAAAAAAAATACACATATTTGGCAGTGCGATGTTGGTAAAAGTCCAATCTATCAAAATGTAAAATGAATCCAAATTGGTAAACAGCAGAAAAATAAAAATAAAAAAAAAAGTGCCAAAACTGCAGTTTTTCGGTTGCCGCAACAGAATAAAAATGTAATAACTGACAAATCATCATATAAAAGCCCAAAATAACATCAATAAAACACCATCCCAGGGCGCAAAAAGCAAGCCCTCATCCAGCTCCATAGTCCACAAAATAAAAATGTTACGGCTCTAGAAAAAGTTGTGACAAGGCAGATTTATTTATTTTTTTCCTTAAAAACTGTACGATTCTTGTTTCACCGCTTAAATAAAAAAACAATGTTTGGCGTTTATGAAATTGTACTGATATGGAGAACCATACTGCCCGGTCAGTTTTATGATAAAAGTGAAAACTGTTTCACATGTCCAGAGGCATGGTGTCCATAATGAGGGATCTCGTGTCCAATGTGGGTATGAGGCCCCTTCATTCTTTCTTTCCTGATCACCGCACTCCCGCAGGAGCTTGTTTGGTTATGAGCAATTGAAGAGCTTTATGAACTCCCTTTCACCACAAACTAACTTTTATAGGCCCTTGACGCCCTTTGAGTCTGTGTCTGGGGGGAGAGCCTCTGGAACACACCATTGCCTTGCTATACAAAATGTTCCAGATTGAGTTGTCTGGACGGGAGGATGATGCACCTTTCTTCTTGAAATGGGAGGTGGATTTGGGGAGACCCCTCACGCGTGAGGAACGCTCAAAAATATTACTCTTTACCCACAAGTCGTCGCTGGATGTAGCGTCACTACAAAATAGTTTCTAGGTGGTATCACTGCCCCTCCAGAATTCATTCCATGTTCCCATCGGTCTCTGAAGAATGCTGGAGATGCTCAAACGATAGAGGCTCATACATCCACATGTGGTGGTCTTGTCCTCTCATACAATATTTTTGGCTAGACGTGTTTGCCCTTCTGAGTAAAGTGTCATCCACTAGGTTTGAGCCGACGCCGGAACTGGCTCTTCTATCCTTAAGCAATATCTCGATCGCCAACTTCAAGAGAAGCCTGTTAAGGCATTTTTTGAAGGGGGCAAGGAGATTAATCCCAAGGTACTGGAGGCAGACCAAAGTGCCCTCGCGGGCTGAACTGGTGGCCGAGATGAACCAGATCTATAGGATGGAGGAGCTGGTCGGCCAGGCGTCTGACTCGGGGGAGCGAGTGTTCAGGCTGTGGGCGCCGTGGATTATGTATACGTCAAAAGGAAAAAACTGGAGAAAAAACAGTTTTTTTGCTGCGCTTAGAGACCACAGACATTGATGTCAAAACAGATGATTCTTTTAATTTCATTCCTACGTGTTTCGGAGACCCCAACTGTCTCCTTCTTCAGGGAAGAAGGGAATTTTGTTTACTTACCGTAAATTCCTTTTCTTCTAGCTCCAATTGGGAGACCCAGACAATTGGGTGTATAGGCTATGCCTCCGGAGGCCGCACAAAGTATTACACTTAAAAGTGTAAGGCCCCTCCCCTTCTGGCTATACACCCCCCGTGCCTCACGGGTCCCTCAGTTTTAGTGCAAAAGCAAGAAGGAGGAAAGCCAATAACTGTTTCAAAAACAAATTCAATCCGATAAACAATATCGGAGAACGTAACTTATCAACATGAACAACATGTGCACCCGAAAAACAAATACCCTCAGAAAAAACAGGGCGGGTGCTGGGTCTCCCAATTGGAGCTAGAAGAAAAGGAATTTACGGTAAGTAAACAAAATTCCCTTCTTCTTTTTCGCTCCTAATTGGGAGACCCAGACAATTGGGACGTCCAAAAGCAGTCCCTGGGTGGGTAAAAGAATACCTCGCGATCGGGCTGTCAGGCAGCCCTTTCTTACAGGTGGGCCACCGCCGCCTGCAGGACTTGTCTACCTAGGCTGGCGTCCGCCGAAGCATAGGTATGCACCTGATAATGCTTGGTACAGGTGTGCAGACTCGACCAGGTAGCCGCCTGGCACACCTGCTGAGCCGTAGCCTGGTGCCGTGATGCCCAGGACGCACCCACGGCTCTGGTAGAATGGGCCTTCAGCCCTGAAGGAACCGGAAGCCCAGAAGAACGGTAGGCTTCAAGAATTGGTTCCTTGATCCACCGAGCCAGGGTGGATTTGGAAGCTTGCGACCCTTTACGCTGACCAGCGACAAGGACAAAGAGTGCATCCGAGCGGCGCAGGGGCGCCGTGCGGGAAATGTAGATTCTGAGTGCTCTCACCAGATCCAACAAATGCAAATCCTTTTCACATTGATGAACTGGATGAGGACCCAAAGATGGTAAAGTGATATCCTGATTGAGATGAAAGGAAGATACCACCTTGGGAAGAAACTCTGGAATTGGACGCAGTACTACCTTGTCCTGGTGAAACACCAGGAAGGGAGATTTGCAAGATAGCGCCGCCAGCTCTGACACTCTCCGAAGAGACGTGACCGCCACCAGAAAAGCCACATTCTGTGAAAGCCGAGAAAGGAAATCTCCTTCATAGGCTCGAAAGGTGGCTTCTGGAGAGCAATTAGAACCTTGTTCAGATCCCAGGGTTCCAATGGCCGCTTGTAAGGGGGAACAATATGACAAACCCCCTGCAGGAACGTGCGTACCTTAGGAAGTCGCGCCAGGCGCTTCTGAAAGAATACGGATAGCGCAGAGACTTGTCCTTTAAGGGAGCTAAGCGACAAACCTTTTTCCAACCCAGACTGCAGGAAGGAAAGAAAAATAGGCAATGCAAATGGCCAGGGAGAAACTCCCTGAGCAGAGCACCAAGATAAGAATATCTTCCACGTTCTGTGGTAGATCTTGGCGGAGGATGGTTTCCTAGCCTGTCTCATGGTGGCAACAACATCATGAGATAAACCTGAGGTCCCTAGGATCCAGGACACAATGGCCACACAGTCAGGTTCAGGGCCGCAGAATTCAGATGGAAAAACGGCCCTTGAGACAGCCAGTCTGGACGGCCTGGTAGCGCCCACGGTTGTCCTACCGTGAGATGCCACAGATCCGGGTACCACGACCTCCTTGGCCAGTCTGGAGCGACGAGAATGGCGCAACGGCAGTCGGACCTGATTTTGCGGAGCACTCTGGGCAACAATGCCAGAGGTGGGAACACATAAGGTAGTCGGAACTGCGACCAATCGTGAACTAAGGCGTCTGCCGCCAGAGCTCGGTGATCGTGAGACCGTGCCATGAAAACCGGGACCTTGGTGTTGTGCCGTGACGCCATCAGGACGACGTCCGGCATCCCCCAGCGGCGACAGATCTCCTGAAACACGTCCGGGTGAAGGGACCATTCCCCTGCGTCCATACCCTGGCGACTGAGAAAGTCTGCTTCCCAGTTTTCCACGCCTGGGATGTGAACTGCGGATATGGTGGATGCTGTGTTTTCCACCCACGTCAGAATCCGCCGGACTTCTTGAAAGGCTTGTCGAGCCACTGTTGGAAGGCTCGCGGCGCAAGATAGACTGCTCTGATTTCCAGAACATTGATCTGAAGGGTGGACTCTCTCTGAGTCCACGTACCCTGAGCCCTGTGGTGAAGAAACACTGCTCCCCACCCTGATAGGCTCGCATCTGTCGTGACCACCGCCCAGGATGGGGGTAGGAACGACTTTCCTTTTGACAATGAGGTGGGAAGAAGCCACCATCGGAGAGAGTCCTTGGTTGCCTGAGAGAGGGAGACATCCCTGTCGAGGGACGTCGACTTCCCGTCCCATTGGCGGAGAATGTCCCATTGTAGAGGGCGCAGATGAAACTGCGCGAAAGGGACTGCTTCCATTGCTGCCACCATCTTCCCTAGGAAATGCATGAGGCGCCTCAAGGAGTGGGACTGGTTCTGCAGGAGAGATTGCACCCCTGTCTGCAGAGAGCACTGCTTGCCCAGTGGAAGCTTCGCTATCGCTGAGAGAGTATGAAACTCCATGCCAAGATATGTTAGTGATTGGGTCGGGATTAGATTTGACTTTGAAAAGTTGATAATCCACCCGAAACTCTGGAGAGTCTTCAGTGCTACGTTCAGACTGTGTTGGCATGCCTCTTGAGAGGGTGCCTTTATAAGTAGATCGTCCAAATACGGGATCACGGAGTGACCCTGCGAGTGCAGGACAGCTACTACTGCTGCCATGACCTTGGTGAAGACCCGAGGGGCTGTTGCCAGCCCGAAAGGTAACGCTACGAACTGCAGGTGTTCGCTTTCTATAACGAAGCGTAGAAAACGCTGATGCTCTGGCGCAATCGGCACATGAAGATAAGCATCTTTGATGTCTATTGATGCTAAGAAATCTCCTTGAGACATTGAGGCTATGACGGAGCGTAGAGATTCCATCCGGAACCTCCTGGTTTTTACGTGTTTGTTGAGCAACTTTAGATCCAGGACGGGCCGAAAGGACCCGTCCTTCTTTGGCACCACAAACAGATTGGAGTAAAAACCGTGACCTTGTTCCTGAAGAGGAACGGAAGTCACCACTCCTTCCGCCTTTAGAGCGGCCACCGCCTGCAGCAGAACATCGGCTCGGTCGGGCGGTGGGGAAGTTCTGAAGAAACGAGTTGGAGGACGAGAGCTGAACTCTATCCTGTACCCGTGAGACAGAATGTCCGTCACCCAACGGTCTTTGACCTGTGACAGCCAAATGCCGCCAAAGCGGGAGAGCCTGCCACCGACCGAGGATGCGGAGAGAGGAGGCTGAAAGTCATGAGGAAGCCGTCTTGGTAACGGTTCTTCCTGCTGTCTTTTTTGGGCGTGACTGAGTCCGCCAAGAATCTGAGCCTCTCTGATCCTTTTGAGTCCTTTTGGACGAGGAGAATTGGGACCTGCCTGAGCCTCGAAAGGACCGAAAACCAGACTGACCCCTCCTTTGTTGGGGCTTGTTTTGTCTGTGTTGAGGTAAGGATGAGTCCTTACCCTTGGAGTGTTTAATGATTTCATCCAAACGTTCCCCAAATCCCCAAACAATCGGTCACGAGAAAAAGGCAAACTGGTTAAGCACTTCTTGGAAGCAGAATCTGCTTTCCATTCTCTCAACCACAGGGCTCTGCGCAAAACCACGGAGTTGGCTGACGCCACCGCCGTACGGCTCGTAGAGTCCAGGACAGCATTAATCGCGTAAGACGCGAATGCAGACATTTGAGAGGTCAATGGTGCCACCTGCGGGGCAGATGTACGTGTGACCGAGTCGACTTGTATAAGCCCAGCTGAAATAGCTTGGAGTGCCCATACGGCTGCAAAAGCTGGCGCCAACGACGCTCCAATAGCTTCATAGATGGATTTCAGCCAGAGCTCCATCTGCCTGTCAGTGGCATCTTTAAGTGCCGCTCCATCTTCTACTGCAACTAAGGATCTAGCTGCAAGCCTGGAGATTGGAGGATCCACCTTGGGACACTGTGTCCAGCCCTTGACCACGTCAGGGGGAAAAGGATAGCGTGTATCTTTAAGCCGTTTAGAAAACCGCTTCTCAGGATAAGCGTGGTGTTTCTGGATTGCATCTCTAAAGTCAGAGTGGTCCAGAAAAGTGCTTAATTTACGCTTGGGATATCTGAAATGGAATTTCTCCTGCTGTGAAGCTGCCTCCTCCTCAGTAGGAGCTGGCGGAGAAATATCTAACATTCTATTGATGGACGCTATAAGATCATTCACTATGGCGTCACCATCCGGTGTATCCAGATTGAGAGCGGACCCAGGATCAGAATCTTGATCAGTTACATCCGCCTCATCACCCATAGATTCGTCCCGCTGGGATCCTGACCAGTGAGACGAAGTTGAGGGCCCCTCATAACGAGCCCGCTTAGGTTGTCTGGGACTGTCGTCCGAGTCAGAATCGTCACCCTGGGGTGCATGTGACACCCCCCGGAGCTTGGAAGTGTACCAGCTGAGGGGGACCAGGGAGCAATGATGCCACAGTGTCCATGGTCTGAGTTACTGGTCTAGACTGCAATGTTTCAAGAATCTTTGACATGGTCATAGACAATCTGTCAGCAAAAGCTGCAAACTCCGTTCCTGTCACCTGGACAGCATTCCCAGGTGGTACACCCTGGGTCACGTCCAGCAGAGGCCCCGGCTGTGCAAGTTGCACAGGAGCCGAGCACTGCACACAATGGGGGTCAGTGGAACCTGCCGGTAGAGCAGCCCCACATGCGGTACAGGCAGTATATAATGTCTGTGCCTTGGCACCCTTGCGTTTTGCGGACGACATGCTGTTGCCTCCTTGTAATCTAGGAGGGGGTATAGCCGAGAATCACCAGCGACCGTACAGTACAAAGTATTTGCAAACACAAAATACTCAGTATACAAATGGCACAAGTGGGGGTGAGCCCTTGAGGCTGCTTACCGCCCGCTGAACAGCGGGTATGAGGCCGTAGAATCCCGTGTCTGGGTCTCCCCGTCTCCCCTCTGCAGCTCAGCGTGCAGGCAGGAATGGCTGCCGGCGTTCTGTGAAGAGGGGCGGACCGTGGGCGTGCCACAAACAAAGAGCGGGAAACTGCGTCCTACTGTGCCTGGTGTGAGGGCTGGAGTATGTAAAAACGACTCCAGCCCTCAGCGCTGATGCTCTGTACAGCGTCCCGCCCTCCTCCTGACTGGCAGGTGCGGAGGCGGGAACGAACGAACTAGGCCGCAAAAAGCCGGGGACTGTAGTAATAAGCGCGGCCGTGATATATGCACGGCCAGCGCGAAAGTCCCCGGCGCACCACAAGTCCCAGCCGCGTCGCAGTCCCAGCGGCCGGCGCGACCGTTCTCCCTGAGTCTACCCACTCAGCTAAGCTGAAGTGAGGAAATGGCACAAGCGCCGCAGCGCTGTTGTCCCCGGCGCACTAACACACCCAGCAATGCTGCGGTGTGCGCGCGTATGCACGGGGACACAGAGTACCTTGACGGAGCAGGGCCATGTCCCTGACGATACTCAGCTCCATATCCAGCGGCTTCTCCAGGGGCTGCGGATGGAGCACGGTCTCAGTGCCTGGAGACCGGTAAAATCCCACTTCGCCCAGAGCCCTAATGGGGATGGGGAAGGAATCAGCATGTGGGCTCCAGCCTCCGTACCCGCAATGGGTACCTCAACCTTAACAAGCACCACCGACAGAAAGTGGGGTGAGAAGGGAGCATGCTGGGGGCCCTGTATGGGCCCTCTTTTCTTCCATCCGACATAGTCAGCAGCTGCTGCTGACTAAACAGTGGAGCTATGCGTGCGTGTCTGACCTCCTTCGCACAAAGCAAAAACTGAGGGACCCGTGCTCCCACGGGGGGGTGTATAGCCAGAAGGGGAGGGGCCTTACACTTTTAAGTGTAGTACTTTGTGCGGCCTCCGGAGGCAGTAGCTATACACCCAATTGTCTGGGTCTCCCAATTAGGAGCGAAAAAGAAAAGAATTATAAACTGGTTTAAAGGAAATTCAATCCGAAGAAATTTCGGAGAACTGAAACCATTCAACATGAACAACATATGTACACAAAGAACAACAGCCCGAAGGGAACAGGGGCGGGTGCTGGGTCTCCCAATTGGAGCTAGAAGAAAAGGAATTTACGGTAAGTAAACAAAATTCCCTTCTTTGTCGCTCCATTGGGAGACCCAGACAATTGGGACGTCCAAAAGCAGTCCCTGGGTGGGTAAAGTAAAACCTCGTAATAGAGCCGTAAAACGGCCCCTTCCTACAGGTGGGCAACCGCCGCCTGAAGGACTCGCCTACCTAGGCTGGCATCTGCCGAAGCATAGGTATGCACCTGATAGTGTTTCGTGAAAGTGTGCAGGCTCGACCAGGTAGCTGCCTGACACACCTGCTGAGCCGTAGCCTGGTGCCGCAATGCCCAGGACGCACCCACGGCTCTGGTAGAATGGGCCCTCAGCCCTGAGGGAACCGGAAGCCCAGAAGATCGGTAAGCTTCGAGAATTGGTTCCTTGATCCACCGAGCCAGGGTTGATTTGGAAGCCTGTGACCCTTTACGCTGGCCAGCGACAAGGACAAAGAGTGCATCCGAGCGGCGCAGGGGCGCCGTACGAGAAATGTAGAGTCTGAGTGCTCTCACCAGATCTAACAAGTGCAAATCCCTTTCACATTGGTGAACTGGATGAGGACAAAAAGAGGGTAAGGAGATATCCTGATTGAGATGAAAGGGGGATACCACCTTAGGGAGAAATTCCGGAACCGGACGCAGAACCACCTTGTCCTGGTGAAACCCCAGGAAAGGGGGCTTTGCATGACAGCGCTGCTAGCTCAGACACTCTCCGAAGTGAAGTGACTGCTACTAGGAAGGCCACTTTCTGCGAAAGGCGTGAGAGAGAAATATCCCTCATTGGCTCGAATGTGGTTTCTGAAGAGCCATCAGCACCCTGTTCAGATCCCAGGGTTCTAACGGCCGCTTGTAAGGAGGGACTATGTGACAAACCCCCTGCAGGAACGTGCGTACCTGTGGAAGTCTGGCTAGGCGCTTCTGAAAGAACACAGAGTGCGCTGAGACTTGTCCCTTAAGGGAGCCGAGCGACAAACCTTTTTCCAATCCGGATTGAAGGAAGGAAAGAAAAGTGGGCAAGGCAAATGGCCAGGGAGAAAAACCCTGATCAGAGCACCAAGATAAGAATATCCTCCACGTCCTGTGGTAGATCTTGGCGGACGTTGGCTTCCTAGCCTGTCTCATAGTGGCAATGACCTCTTGAGATAACCCTGAAGACGCTAGGATCCAGGACTCAATGGCCACACAGTCAGGTTGAGGGCCGCAGAATTCAGATGGAAAAACGGCCCTTGAGACAGCAAGTCTGGTCGGTCTGGTAGTGCCCACGGTTGGCCCACCGTGAGATGCCACAGATCCGGATACCACGACCTCCTCGGCCAGTCTGGAGCGACGAGGATGGCGCGGCGGCAGTCGGACCTGATCTTGCGTAACACTCTGGGCAACAGTGCCAGAGGAGGAAACACATAAGGGAGTTGAAACTGCGACCAATTCTGAACTAAGGCGTCTGCCGCCAGAGCTCTGTGATCTTGAGACCGTGCCATGAATGTCGGGACCTTGTTGTTGTGCCGGGACGCCATTAGGTCGACGTCCGGCATCCCCCAGCGGCAACAGATCTCCTGAAACACGTCCGGGTGAAGGGACCATTCCCCTGCGTCCATGCCCTGGCGACTGAGAAAGTCTGCTTCCCAGTTTTCTACGCCCGGGATGTGAACTGCGGATATGGTGGAGGCTGTGGCTTCCACCCATAGCAGAATCCGCCGGACTTCCTGGAAGGCTTGCCGACTGCGTGTTCCGCCTTGGTGGTTGATGTATGCCACCGCTGTGGAGTTGTCCGACTGAATTCGGATCTGCTTGCCTTCCAGCCACGGCTGGAACGCCTTTAGGGCAAGATACACTGCCCTTATCTCCAGAACATTGATCTGAAGGGAGGACTCTGGCTGAGTCCAAGTACCCTGAGCCCTGTGGTGGAGAAAGACCGCTCCCCACCCTGACAGGCTCGCGTCCGTCGTGACCACAGCCCAGGATGGGGGCAGGAAGGATTTTCCCTTCGACAGAGAAGTGGGAAGAAGCCACCACTGAAGGGAAGCCTTGGCTGCCCGAGAAAGGGAGACGTTCCTGTCGAGGGACGTCGACTTCCTGTCCCATTTGCGGAGAATGTCCCATTGAAGTGGACGCAGATGAAACTGCGCAAAAGGAACTGCCTCCATTGCTGCTACCATCTTCCCTAGGAAATGCATGAGGCGCCTCAAGGGGTGTGACTGGCCTTGAAGGAGAGATTGCACCCCTGTCTGTAGTGAACGCTGTTTGTCCAGCGGAAGCTTCACTATCGCTGAGAGAGTATGAAACTCCATGCCAAGATATGTCCTAGTAAATCTCCTTGGGACATTGAGGCGATGACGGAGCGGAGCGATTCCATCCGGAACCGCCTGGTTTTTACGTGTTTGTTGAGCAGTTTTAGGTCCAGAACAGGACGGAAGGATCCGTCCTTTTTCGGCACCACGAACAAGTTGGAGTAAAAACCGTGGCCCTGTTGCTGAAAAGGAACAGGGATCACCACTCCTTCTGCCTTCAGAGTGCACACCGCCTGAAGAAGAGCATCGGCTCGCTCGGGGGGCGGAGATGTTCTGAAGAATCGAGTCGGGGGACGAGAGCTGAACTCTATCCTGTAACCGTGAGACAGAATGTCTCTCACCCAACGGTCTTTTACCTGTGGCAGCCAGGCGTCGCAAAAGCGGGAAAGCCTGCCACCGACCGAGGATGCGGTGTGAGGAGGCCGAAAGTCATGAGGAGACCGCTTTGGGAGCGGTTCCTCCGGCGGTCTTTTTAGGACGTGACTTAGACCGCCATGAATCGGAGTTCCTCTGATCCTTCTGAGGCCTTTTGGACGAGGAGAATTGAGACCTGCCCGCGGACCGAAACCTCGATTGTACCTTCCGTGGTTGAGGTCTGTTTGGTTTGGACTGGGGTAAGGATGAGTCCTTTCCCTTGGATTGTTTAATGATTTCATCCAATCGCTCCCCAAACAGGCGGTCGCCAGAAAATGGCAAACCGGTTAAGAACTTTTTGGAAGCAGAGTCTGCCTTCCATTCCCGTAGCCACAAGGCCCTGCGGACTGCCACCGAATTGGCGGATGCTACCGCCGTACGGCTCGCAGAGTCCAGGACAGCATTAATGGCGTAGGACGCAAACGCCGACGCCTGAGAGGTTAAGGACACCACTTGCGGAGCAGACGTACGCGTGACTGCATTAATCTGCGCATGACAAGCTGAGATAGCTTGGAGTGCCCATACGGCTGCGAATGCTGGAGCAAAAGACGCGCCGATAGCTTCATAGATGGATTTCAACCAGAGCTCCATCTGTCTGTCAGTGGCATCTTTGAGTGAAGCCCCATCTTCCACTGCAACTATGGATCTAGCTGCCAGTCTGGAGACTGGAGGATCCACTTTGGGACACTGAGCCCAGCCCTTGACAACGTCAGGGGGGAAGGGATAACGTGTATCCTTAAGGCGCTTGGAAAAACGCTTATCTGGACAAGCTCGGTGTTTCTGGACTGCCTCTCTGAAGTCAGAGTGATCCAGAAACGTACTCAATGTACGCTTGGGAAACCTGAAACGGAATTTCTCCTGCTGAGAAGCTGACTCCTCAATTGGAGGAGCTGGGGGAGAAATATCCAACACCTGATTGATGGTCGCTATAAGGTCATTCACTATGGCGTCACCTTCAGGTGTATCTAGGTTGAGAGCGGCCTCAGGAACAGAATCCTGATCTGCTACCTCCGCTTCATCATCCAGAGAGTCCTCCTGCTGAGACCCTGAGCAGTGTGATGAAGTCGAGGGAAGCTCCCAGCGAGCCCGCTTAGGCGGTCTGGGACTGCGGTCCGTGTCAGAGACCTCACCCTGGGACCTATGGGTCACCCAAGGAGCACTTTGCTGTTCCAACCGAGGGGGGCCTGGGGTCAATGATTCAACAGTGCCCGGGGCCTGTGTTACCGGCCTGGACTGCAAGGCTTCTAGTATCTTAGCAGACCATTTATCCATACTCGCAGACAGTTTGTCAGCAAATACTGCAAACTCCGTCCCTGTCACCTGGACAGTGGTAGCAGGTGGTTCCACCTGGGCCACCAGTAGCAGAGGCTCCGGCTGAGTAAGTGCCACGGGGGCCGAGCATTGCACACAATGAGGATCGGTGGAACCTGCCGGTAGTATAGCCGCACATGAGGTACAGGTTGCAAAGTAAGCCTGTGCTTTGGCACCCTTGCTTTTTGCGGACGACATGCTGTTGTCTCGTCTGAGTACAATCCATATATATATATAGGGTATATAGCCAAAAATCAACAGTGCAACCGTACAGTGTAAATGTATAGCATATAAGCATATATATATATGTACACTTCGGCACTCAGTGGGGCCAGCACCACAGGTGCTGCTTACCGACCGCTCAAAGCGGTTGTGTGATCATCAGATTCCCTGCCTGGGCCTCCCAGAGCCGTGTTGTCTCTCCTCTCCAGCGTCAGAAGTGCTGACAGGAATGGCTGCCGGCGTTCTGTGTGGAGGAGGGGGCCGTGGGCGTGCCCTAGAAAGTGCGGGAATCTGATGCCCCACTGTTCTGAGTGAGGGGGGAGGAGGATACAAAGTATGCTCCAGCCCTCAGCGCTGACGTCCTGTGCAGCGTCCCGCCCTTCCCCTGACTGGCAGGCCTGGGGGCGGGAATATGCGATACTAGGCCGCAAAAGCCGGGGACTAAAGTTATAAGCGCGGCCGGCAAATAAGCGCGGTCGGCGCGGTAGTCCCCGGCGCACTAACACACCCAGCAGTGCTGCAGTGTGTATGGCACAAGCGCTCCATGCGCGGTCCCCCAAGGGGACACAGAGTACCTCACAGTAGCAGGGTCTTGTCCCTGACGATACCCGGCTCCTGTCCAGCAGATTCCCCAGGGGCTGCGGAGGGAGCACGGTCCCAGTGCCTGGAGACCGATTAGGATCCCACTTCACCCAGAGCCCATTAAGGGATGGGCAAGGAAAACAGCATGTGGCTCCTGCCTATGTACCCGCAATGAGTACCTCAACCTTAACAGCACCGCCGACCAGAGTGGGGTGAGAAGGGAGCATGCTGGGGGCCCTATATGGGCCCTCTTTTCTTCCATCCGACATAGTCAGCAGCTGCTGCTGACTAAGATGTGGAGCTATGCGTGGATGTCAGCCTCCTTCGCACAAAGCATAAAAACTGAGGAGCCCGTGAGGCACGGGGGGTGTATAGGCAGAAGGGGAGGGGCTTTACACTTTTAAGTGTAATACTTTGTGTGGCCTCCGGAGGCAGAAGCTATACACCCAATTGTCTGGGTCTCCCAATGGAGCGACAAAGAAAAGAACTTTTCCCTGAAGGAGACAGTTGGGGTCTCCGAAACGCGTAGGAATGAAATAAAAAGAATCATCTGTTTTGACATCAATGTCTGTGGTCTCTAAGCGCGGCAAAAGAAGGGAATTTTGTTACTTACCGTAAATTCCTTATCTTCTAGCTCCTATTGGGAGACCCAGACGATTGGGTGTATAGCACTGCCTCCGGAGGCCACACAAAGCATTACACTAAAAAGTGTAAGGCCCCTCCCCTTCTGGCTATACACCCCCCGTGGGATCACGGGCTGCTCAGTTTTAGTGCTAAAGCAAGAAGGAGGAAAGCCAATAACTGGTTTAAACAAATTCACTCCGAAGTAACATCGGAGAACTGAAAACCGTTCAACATGAACAACATGTGTACCCGAAAAAAAACAACAATCCCGAAGGACAACAGGGCGGGTGCTGGGTCTCCCAATAGGAGCTAGAAGAAAAGGAATTTACGGTAAGTAACAAAATTCCCTTCTTCTTCGGCGCTCCATTGGGAGACCCAGACGATTGGGACGTCCAAAAGCAGTCCCTGGGTGGGTAAAGAAATACCTCATGTTAGAGCTGCAAAGACAGTCTTCCCCTACGGGGAGGTAACTGCCGCCTGCAGGACTCTTCTACCTAGGCTGGCGTCCGCCGAAGCATAGGTATGCACCTGATAATGTTTGGTGAAAGTGTGCAGACTCGACCAGGTAGCTGCCTGGCACACCTGTTGAGCCGTAGCCTGGTGTCGTAATGCCCAGGACGCACCCACGGCTCTGGTAGAGTGGGCTTTCAGCCCTGATGGAACCGGAAGCCCAGCAGAACGGTAGGCTTCAAGAATTGGTTCTTTGATCCATCGAGCCAGGGTGGCTTTGGAAGCCTGCGACCCTTTGCGCTTACCAGCGACAAGGACAAAGAGTGCATCCGAGCGGCGCAGGGGCGCCGTGCGGGAAATGTAGATTCTGAGTGCTCTCACCAGATCTAACAAATGTAAATCCTTTTCATACCGAAGAACTGGATGAGGACAAAAGGAAGGCAAGGAGATATCCTGATTAAGATGAAAAGAGGATACCACCTTAGGGAGAAACTCCTGAATGGGGCGCAGCACTACCTTGTCCTGGTGGAACACCAGGAAGGGAGACTTGGATGACAGCGCTGCTAGCTCAGACACTCTCCGAAGAGACGTGACCGCCACTAGAAAGGCCACTTTCTGTGAGAGACGAGAAAGTGAAACATCCCTCAGAGGCTCGAAGGGCGGCTTCTGGAGAGCAACTAGTACCCTGTTTAGATCCCATGGATCTAACGGCCGCCTGTACGGAGGGACGATATGACAAACCCCCTGCAGGAACGTGCGCACCTGAGAAAGTCGTGCTAGACGCTTCTGAAAAAACACGGATAGTGCCGAGACTTGCCCTTTAAGGGAGCCGAGCGACAAGCCCTTTTCCAACCCAGATTGCAGGAAGGAAAGAAAAGTAGGTAACGCGAATGGCCAGGGGGATACTCCTTGTGCAGAGCACCAGGATAAGAAAATCCTCCACGTTCTGTGGTAGATCTTAGCAGAAGTGGACTTCCTAGCCTGTCTCATGGTGGCAACGACTCCTTGGGATAATCCTGAAGACGCTAGGATCCAGGACTCAATGGCCACACAGTCAGGTTCAGGGCCGCAGAATTCCGATGGAAAAACGGCCCTTGGGACAGTAAGTCTGGTCGGTCTGGTAGTGTCCACGGTTGGCCGACCGTGAGATGCCACAGATCCGGGTACCACGACCTCCTCGGCCAGTCTGGGGCGACGAGTATGACGCCGCTGCAATCGGATCTGATCTTGCGTAGCACTCTGGGCAAGAGTGCCAGAGGTGGGAACACATAAGGGAGCCGGAACTGCGACCAATCTTGCACTAAGGCGTCTGCCGCCAGAGCTCTTTGATCGCGAGACCGCGCCATGAACGTCGGGACCTTGTTGTTGTGCCGCGACGCCATTAGGTCGACGTCCGGCACCCCCCAGCGGCGACAGATCTCCTGAAACACGTCCGGGTGAAGGGACCATTCCCCTGCGTCCATACCCTGGCGACTGAGGAAGTCTGCTTCCCAGTTTTCTACGCCCGGGATGTGAACCGCTGATATGGTGGATGCTCTGTCCTCCACCCACAACAGAATCCGCCGGACTTCCTGGAAGGCTTGCCGACTGCGTGTCCCTCCTTGGTGGTTGATGTATGCCACCGCTGTGGAGTTGTCCGACTGAATTCGGATCTGCTTTCCTTCCAGCCACTGCTGGAAGGCTAGTAGGGCAAGATACACTGCCCTGATTTCCAGAACATTGATCTGAAGGGTGGACTCCTGCTGAGTCCACGTCCCTTGAGCCCTGTGGTGTAGAAAAACTGCTCCCCACCCTGACAGACTCGCGTCTGTCGTGACCACTGCCCAGGATGGGGGTAGGAATGATCTTCCCTGTGATAATGAGGTGGGAAGAAGCCACCATTGCAGAGAGTCCTTGGCCGTCTGGGAAAGGGAGACTTTCCTGTCCAGGGAAGTTGACTTCCCGTCCCATTGGCGGAGAATGTCCCATTGAAGTGGGCGCAGATGAAACTGTGCAAACGGGACTGCCTCCATTGCTGCCACCATCTTCCCTAGGAAGTGCATGAGGCGCCTTAAGGAGTGCAACTGACCATGAAGGAGAGACTGTACCCCTGTCTGTAGTGACCGCTGCTTGTCCAGCGGAAGCTTCACTATCGCTGAGAGAGTATGAAACTCCATGCCAAGATACGTTAGTGATTGAGTCGGTGACAGATTTGACTTTGAAAAGTTGATGATCCACCCGAAAGTCTGGAGAGTCTCCAGCGCAACATTCAGGCTGTGTTGGCATGCCTCTTGAGAGGGTGCTTTGACAAGTAGATCGTCCAAGTAAGGGATCACCGAGTGTCCCTGGGAGTGCAAGACTGCTACTACTGCCGCCATGACCTTGGTGAAAACCCGTGGGGCTGTCGCCAGACCAAATGGCAGAGCTACGAACTGGAGATGTTCGTCTCTTATCACAAAACGTAGAAAACGTTGGTGCTCTGTAGCAATCGGCACGTGGAGATAAGCATCTTTGATGTCTATTGATGCAAGGAAATCTCCTTGAGACATTGAGGCAATGACGGAGCGGAGGGATTCCATCCGGAACCGCCTGGCGTTCACATGCTTGTTGAGCAGCTTTAGGTCCAGAACAGGACGGAACGAGCCGTCCTTTTTTGGAACCACGAAGAGATTGGAGTAAAAACCTTGCCCTTGTTCCTGAAGAGGAACAGGGATCACCACTCCTTCTGCTCATAGTGAGCCCACCGCCTGCAGAAGAGCATCTGCTCGGTCGGGATGTGGGGAAGTTCTGAAGAACCGAGGCGGAGGACGAGAACTGAACTCTATCCTGTACCCGTGAGACAAAATGTCTGTTACCCACCGGTCCTTGACCTGTGCCAGCCAAATGTCGCAAAAGCGGGAGAGCCTGCCACCGACCGAGGATGCGGAGGGAGGAGGCCGAAAGTCATGAGGCAGCCGCCTTGGAAGCGGTTCCTCCGGTTGCTTTCTTGGGGCGTGAGTGAGCCCGCCAGGAATCCGAGCCCCTTTGCTCCTTCTGAGTCCCTTTGGACGAGGAGAATTGGGCCTTGCTGGAGCCTCGAAAGGACCGAAACCTCGACTGCCACCTCCTTTGTTGAGGTTTGCTTGATCTGGGCTGGGGTAAGGAGGAGTCTTTACCCTTGGACTGTTTAATGATTTCAGCCAATTGCTCACCAAACAGTCTGTCTCCAGATAGTGGCAAGCTGGTTAAACATTTTTTGGAAGCAGAATCCGCTTTCCATTCTTTTAACCACAAGGCTCTGCGCAAAACCACCGAGTTGGCAGACGCCATCGAGGTACGGCTCGTAGAGTCCAGGACAGCGTTGATAGCATAGGTCGCAAACGCAGACATTTGCGAAGTTAAGGACTCCACTTGCGGCACTGCTGGACGTATGATAGAGTCCACCTGTGCCAGACCAGCTGAAATTGCTTGGAGTGCCCACACGGCCGCGAATGCTGGAGCAAACGACGCGCCGATAGCTTCATAGACAGATTTCAACCAAAGGTCCATCTGTCTGTCATTGGCATCTTTAAGTGAAGCCCCATCCTCCACTGCAACTATGGATCTAGCCGCAAGCCTGGAGATTGGGGGATCTACCTTTGGACACTGGGTTCAGCGTTTGACCACGTCAGGGGGAAAGGGATAACGTGTATCCTTAAGACGTTTGGAGAAACGCTTGTCTGGGTAAGCATGGTGTTTCTGGACTGATTCTCTGAAGTCAGCGTGGTCCAGAAAAGTACTCAGTTTACGCTTGGGATACCTGAAATGGAACTTCTCCTGCTGTGCAGCTGCCTCCTCTGCTGAAGGGGCTGGGGGAGAAATATCCAACAGCCTATTGATGGCCGCTATAAGGTCATTTACCATGGCGTCACCATCAGGAGTATCCAGATTGAGAGCGGTCTCAGGATTAGACTCCTGATCACCCTCCTCTGTCTCATCATGCAGAGACTCTTCTCGCTGAGACCCTGATCCGCGTGATGACGTGGAGGGTCTCTCCCAGCGAGCTCGCTTAGGCTGCCTGGGACTGTCATCTGAGTCAGAGCCTTCAGCCTGAGATGCCTGGGACCCCCTTGAAGCACGGATTAACTCCAACTGAGGGGGACCGGGGAACATTGACGCAGCAGTGTCCATGGTCTGAGTAACTGGCCTGGCCTGCAGGGTCTCTAGGATTTTTGTCATAGTGAAAGACATCTTGTCAGCAAAAACTGCAAACTCTGTCCCCGTCACCGGGACAGGGTTCACCGGTGACTCTGCCTGGGCCACTACCACCATAGACTCCGGCTGACGAAGTGGCACAGGGACCGAACATTGCACACAATGGGGGTCCTTGGAACCTGCCGGTAGATCAGCCCCACAAGCGGCACAAGCAGCGTATACAGCCTGTGTCTTGGCACCCTTGCGTTTTGCGGATGACATGTTGTCGTCTCCTCAGAGCAATATAGGGTATACAGCCAAGAAGCGACCTTACAGTGCAATATATATATATATATGGTATAGAGAAAAAAATACACCAATATAACACTGTGGCACTAGTGGGGCCAGCACTAATGTGCTGCTTACCGCCCGCTTAACGCGGGTGTGTGGTCGCCAGAAATCCCTTGTCTGGGTCTCCCAGAGCCTGTGTCCGTTCTCCAGCCAGACTGCATGTAGGAATGGCTGCCGGCGTCCTGTGGAGAGGGGCGGGCCCTGGGCGTGTGCAGACAAAGTGCGGGAAACCTGCGTCCCACTGTGCTCAGTGAGAGGGCTGGAGTATGTAAATAAGACTCCAGCCCTCGGCGCTGACTATCGTACAGCGTCTCTCCCTTGCCCTGATTGACAGGGTGGGGGCGGGAACGAAGCGGAGCCAGGCCGCAAAAGCCGGGGACTAGATTTATAAGCGCCGCCGTCGTAAAAGCACGGTCGGCGCTAAGTCCCCGGCGCACCACAAGTCTCAGCCGCGCCGCCGCTCCAGGGGCAGCCGGCGCGGCAGTCCCCAACACATAAAGTCCCTCAGAGAAACTGCAGTGACTGTAACCCCAGCGCGCAGCGCTACTGTCCCCGGCGCACTAGCACACCCAGCAAGTCTGGAGTGTGCGCGGCCTGTCCATACGGGGACACAGAGTACCTGAATGTTGCAGGGCCTTGTCCCTGAACGGTACCCAGCTCCGTATCCAGCAGGTTCTACGGGTCTGTGGATGGAGCCCGGCCTCAGGGCTTGGGGGCCGGTAAGATCCCACTTCCTCAGAGCCCCTCAGGGGGATGGGGAAGGAAAGCAGCATGTGGGCTCCAGCCTCCGTACCCACAATGGGTACCTCAACCTTAACAAACACCGCCAATAGGAATGGGGTGAGAAGGGAGCATGCTGGGGGCCCTAGTATGGGCCCTCTTTTCTTCCATCCGACATAGTCAGCAGCTACTGCTGACTAAACAGTGGAGCTATGCGTGGATGTCTGACCTCCTTCGCACAAAGCTTGAAAACTGAGCAGCCCGTGATCCCACGGGGGGTGTATAGCCAGAAGGGGAGGGGCCTTACACTTTTTAGTGTAATGCTTTGTGTGGCCTCCGGAGGCAGTGCTATACACCCCAATCGTCTGGGTCTCCCAATGGAGCGCCGAAGAAGAAGGGAATTTTGTTACTTACCGTAAATTCCTTTTCTTCTAGCTCCTATTGGGAGACCCAGACGATTGGGTGTATAGCACTGCCTCCGGAGGCCACACAAAGCAATTACACTAAAAAGTGTAAGGCCCCTCCCCTTCTGGCTATACACCCCCAGTGGGATCACTGGCTCACCAGTTTTAGTGCAAAAGCAAGAAGGAGGAAAGCCAATAACTGGTTTAAACAAATTCACTCCGAAATAACCTCGGAGAACTGAAAACCATTCAACATGAACAACATGTGTACCCGAAAAACAACCAAAAATCCCGAAGGACAACAGGGCGGGTGCTGGGTCTCCCAATAGGAGCTAGAAGAAAAGGAATTTACGGTAAGTAACAAAATTCCCTTCTTCTTCGGCGCTCCATTGGGAGACCCAGACGATTGGGACGTCCAAAAGCTGTCCCTGGGTGGGTAAAGAAATACCTCATGTTAGAGCTGCAAAGACAGTCCTCCCCTACGGGGAGGCAACTGCCGCCTGCAGGACTCTTCTACCTAGGCTGGCGTCCGCCGAAGCATAGGTATGCACCTGATAATGTTTGGTGAAAGTGTGCAGACTCGACCAGGTAGCTGCCTGGCACACCTGTTGAGCCGTAGCCTGGTGACGCAATGCCCAGGACGCACCCACGGCTCTGGTAGAATGGGCCTTCAGCCCTGATGGAACCGGAAGCCCAGCAGAACGGTAGGCCTCAAGAATTGGTTCTTTGATCCATCGAGCCAGGGTGGCTTTAGAAGCCTGCGACCCCTTGCGCTTACCAGCGACAAGGACAAAGAGTGCATCCGAACGGCGCAGGGGCGCCGTGCGGGAAATGTAGATTCTGAGTGCTCGCACCAGATCTAACAAATGTAAATCCTTCTCATACCGATGAACTGCATGAGGGCAAAAAGAAGGCAAAGAGATATCCTGATTAAGATGAAAAGAGGATACCACCTTCGGGAGAAACTCCTGAATGGGGCGCAGCACTACCTTGTCCTGGTGGAAGACCAGGAAGGGAGCCTTGGATGACAGCGCTGCTAGCTCAGACACTCTCCGAAGAGATGTGATCGCTACCAGAAAAGCCACTTTCTGTGACAGTCTAGAAAGTGAAACCTCCCTCAGAGGCTCGAAGGGCGGCTTCTGGAGGGCAACTAGCACCCTGTTCAGGTCCCATGGATCTAATGGTCGCTTGTACGGGGGTACGATATGACAAACCCCCTGCAGGAACGTGCGCACCTTAGAGAGTCGTGCTAGACGCTTCTGAAAAAAGACGGATAGCGCCGAGACTTGCCCCTTAAGGGAGCCGAGCGACAAACCTTTTTCTAACCCAGATTGTAGGAAAGAAAGAAAGGTAGGCAATGCAAATGGCCAGGGAGACACTCCCTGAGCAGAGCACCAGGATAAGAATATCCTCCACGTTCTGTGGTAGATCTTAGCGGACGTGGGCTTCCTAGCCTGTCTCATGGTGGCAACGACCCCTTGGGATAATCCTGAAGACGCTAGGATCCAGGACTCAATGGCCACACAGTCAGGTTCAGGGCCGCGGAATTCCGATGGAAAAACGGCCCTTGGGACAGTAAGTCTGGTCGGTCTGGTAGTGCCCACGGTTGGCCGACCGTGAGACGCCACAGATCCGGATACCACGCCCTCCTTGGCCAGTCTGGGGCGACGAGTATGACGCGGCTGCAGTCGGATCTGATCTTGCGTAGCACCCTGGGCAAGAGTGCCAGAGGTGGAAACACATAAGGGAGCCGGAACTGCGACCAATCTTGCACTAAGGCGTCTGCCGCCAGAGCTCTGTGATCGCGAGACCGTGCCATGAAGGTCGGGACCTTGTTGTTGTGCCGGGACGCCATTAGATCGACGTCCGGCCTTCCCCAGCGGCGACAGATTTCCTGAAACACTTCCGGGTGAAGAACCATTCCCCTGCGTCCATGCCCTGGCGACTGAGGAAGTCTGCTTCCCAGTTTTCTACGCCGGGGATGTGAACTGCGGATATGGTGGAGGCCGTGGCTTCCACCCACATCAGGATCCGCCGGACTTCCTGGAAGGCTTGCCGACTGCGAGTCCCCCCTTGGTGGTTGATGTATGCCACCGCTGTGGAGTTGTCCGACTGAATTCGGATCTGCTTTCCTTCCAGCCACTGCTGGAAGGCTAGTAGGGCAAGATACACTGCTCTGATCTCCAGAACATTGATCGGAAGGGTGGACTCCTGCTGAGTCCACGTACCCTGAGCCCTGTGGTGGAGAAAAACTGCTCCCCACCCTGAGAGACTCGCGTCTGTCGTGACCACCGCCCAGGACGGTGGTAGGAAGGATCTTCCCTGTGATAATGAGGTGGGAAGAAGCCACCACTGCAGAGAGTCTTTGGCCGTCTGGGAAAGGGAGACTTTCCTGTCCAGGGATGTTGACTTCCCGTCCCATTGGCGAAGAATGTCCCATTGAAGTGGGCGCAGATGAAACTGCGCAAACGGAACCGCCTCCATTGCCGCCACCATCTTCCCGAGGAAGTGCATGAGGCGTCTTAAGGAGTGCGACTGACTTTGAAGGAGAGCCTGCACCCCAGTCTGTAGTGACCTCTGCTTGTCCAGCGGAAGCTTCACTATCGCTGAGAGAGTATGAAACTCCATGCCAAGATACGTTAGCGATTGGGTCGGTGACAGATTTGACTTTGAGAAGTTGATGATCCACCCGAACGTCTGGAGAGTCTCCAGTGCAACATTCAGGCTGAGTTGGCATGCCTCCTGAGAGGGTGCCTTGACAAGTAGATCGTCCAAGTAAGGGATCACAGAGTGTCCCTGAGAGTGCAAGACTGCTACCACTGCCGCCATGACCTTGGTGAACACCCGTGGGGCTGTCGCCAGACCAAATGGCAGAGCTACGAACTGAAGATGGTCGTCTCCTATCACGAAGCGTAGAAAACGTTGGTGCTCTGTAGCAATCGGCACGTGGAGATAAGCATCTTTGATGTCTATTGATGCTAGGAAATCTCCTTGAGACATTGAGGCAATGACTGAGCGGAGGGATTCCATCCGGAACCGCCTGGCGTTCACATGCTTGTTGAGCAGTTTTAGGTCCAGAACAGGACGGAATGAGCCGTCCTTTTTTGGCACCACAAAGAGGTTGGAGTAAAAACCTTGTCCTTGTTCCTGAAGAGGAACAGGGACCACCACTCCTTCTGCTCTTAGAGAATTCACCGCCTGCAGAAGGGCATCTGCTCGGTCGGGATGTGGGGAAGTTCTGAAGAACCGAGGCGGAGGACGAGAACTGAACTCTATCCTGTACCCGTGAGACAAAATGTCTGTTACCCACCGGTCTTTGACCTGTGGCAGCCAAATGTCGCAAAAGCGGGAGAGCCTGCCACCGACCGAGGATGCGGAGGGAGGCGGCCGAAAGTCATGAGGCAGCCGCCTTGGAAGCGGTACCTCCGGCTGCTTTCTTGGGGCGTGAGTGAGCCCGCCAGGAATCAGAGCTCCTTTGCTCTTTCTGAGTCCCTTTGGACGAGGCGAACTGGGGCTTGCCCGAGCCTCGAAAGGACCGAAACTTTGACTGCCACTTCCTCTGTTGAGGTTTGCTTGATCTGGGCTGGGGTAAGGAAGAGTCCTTACCTTTGGACTGTTTAATGATTTCCGCCAATTGCTCACCAAACAGTCTGTCTCCAGATAATGGCAAGCTGGTTAAACATTTTTTAGAAGCAGAATCTGCTTTCCATTCCTTTAACCACAAGGCTCTGCGCAAAACTACAGAGTTGGCGGAAGCCATTGCGGTACGGCTCGTAGAGTCCAGTACCGCATTAATAGCGTAGGTCGCAAACGCAGTCATTTGCGTAGTTAAGGACGCCACTTGCGGCACTGCTGGACGTATGAAAGAGTCCACCTGTGCCAAACCAGCTGAAATAGCTTGGAGCGCCCACACGGCCGCGAATGCTGGAGCAAACGACGCGCCAATAGCTTCATAGACAGATTTCAACCAAAGGTCCATCTGTCTGTCATTGGCATCTTTAAGTGAAGCCCCATCCTCCACTGCAACTATGGATCTAGCTGCAAGCCTGGATATTGGAGGGTCCACTTTTGGACACTGGGTCCAGCGTTTGACCACGTCAGGGGGAAAGGGATAACGTGTATCCTTAAGACGTTTGGAAAAACGCTTGTCCGGATAAGCATGGTGCTTCTGGATTGATGCTCTGAAGTCAGAGTGGTCCAGAAAGGTGCTCAATTTACGCTTGGGATACAGGAAATGGAATTTCTCCTGCTGGGCAGCTGCCTCCTCTGCTGAAGGGGCTGGGGGAGAAATATCCAACAGCCTATTGATGGCCGCTATAAGGTCATTTACCATGGCGTCACCATCTGGCGTATCCAAATTGAGTGCGGTGTCAGGGCTAGACTCCTGATCACCCACCTCTGTCTCATCATATAGAGACCCTTCTCGCTGAGACCCTGACCCGCGTGATGACGTGGAGGGTCTCTCCCAGCGAGCTCGCTTAGGCGGCCTGGGACTGTCATCGGAGTCAGAGCCCTCAGCCAGTGATGCCTGGGACCCCCGTGAAGTACGGATTAGTTCCAACTGAGGGGGACCGGGGAACATAGGGACAGTAGTGTCCATGGTCTGAGCAACTGGCCTGGACTGCAAGGTCTCCAGGATTTTTGTCATAGTCACAGACATTTTATCAGCAAAGACTGCAAATTCTGTCCCCGTCACCGGGGCAGGGTTCACAGGCGTCTCTGACTGGGCTACTACCACCATAGGCTCTGGCTGACGAAGTGCCACTGGGACTGAACATTGCACACAATGAGAGTCGTTGGAGCCTGCTGGTAGATTAGCCCCACATGCTGTACAAACAGTGTATACAGCCCGTGCCTTGGCACCCTTGCGTTTTGTGGATGACATGTTGTTGTCTTCCCAGAGCAATATAGGGTATACAGCCAAGAAGCGACCGTACAGTGCAGTATATATATATATAGATATCTGGTACAGTAAAAAGTACACCAATACACACTGTGGCACAAGAGGGGCCAGCACTAAAGTGCTGCTTACCGCCCGCTAAACGCGGGTGTGTGGTCGCCAGAAATCCCTAGTCTTGGGTCTCCCAGAGCCTGTGTCCGTCCTCCAGCCAGAACTGCATGCAGGAATGGCTGCCGGCGTCCTGTGGAGGGGGGGGCGGGCCCTGGGCGTGCCAGACCAAAAGCGGGAAACCTGCGTCCCACTGTGCCAAGTGAGAGGGCTGGAGCATGTAAATAAGGCTCCAGCCCTCGGCGCTGAGTAAACGTACAGCGTCTCTCCCCTTCCCTGATTGACAGGGAGGGGGCGGGAACGAAGCGGAGCTAGGCCGCAAAAGCCGGGGACTAAATTTATAAGCGCCGCCGCCGTAAAAGCGCGGTCGGCGCTAAGTCCCCGGCGCACTACAAGTCCCAGCCGCGCCGCCGCTCCGAGAGTGGCCGGCGCGGTAGTTCCCAGCAATGAAGTCACACAGCTAAGCTGCTGTGACTCAAAACCCCAGCGTTACTGTCCCCGGCGCACTAACACACCCAGCAAGTCTGGCGTGTGCGTGCCTGTCTGTACGGGGACACAGAGTACCTGGAAGTTGCAGGGCCTTGTCCCTGAATGGTACACAGCTCCATATCCATCAGGTTCACTGGGTCTGTGGATGGAGCCCGGCCTCAGGGCTTGGGGGCCGGTAAGATCCCACTTCCACAGAGCCCCTCAGGGGGATGGGGAAGGAAAGCAGCATGTGGGCTCCAGCCTCCGTACCCGCAATGGGTACCTCAACCTTACGAACCACAAGTGGGGTAAGAAGGGAGCATGCTGGGGGCCGTATATGGGCCCTCTTTTCTTCCATCCGACATAGTCAGCAGCTACTGCTGACTAAACAGTGGAGCTATGCGTGGATGTCTGACCTCCTTCGCACAAAGCAGAAAACTGGTGAGCCAGTGATCCCACTGGGGGTGTATAGCCAGAAGGGGAGGGGCCTTACACTTTTTAGTGTAATTGCTTTGTGTGGCCTCCGGAGGCAGTGCTATACACCCAATCGTCTGGGTCTCCCAATGGAGCGCCGAAGAAAACCTGTTTTTTCCCTTTGACGTTCCACTTCTGCAACAGGGCTGCTGCTGGACCGCTCAGGCGCTCACGCTTTGCTGTTAAAGGAGTTGTGACTGGCACAACCCGATCAGGTGAGTGCACCACTTCAATATGATTTTGCCCAATATATCGGGTAAGACCCTATTGCGCCTTTTCTCTCCTATTTAGTGGATTATGTATAGAGAGACACCAGACCTGGTACTATGGCGTCAAGCTTCAGTTGGGGGCGTGAGACCTCTGTGATAATCGATTACACAAAACAAAAGTGGCGGGGGCTGCACACGACCCAGATGAGACATCTTCTTCGTCCTTCTTTTCTTTTCCCTCTCCCCCTGCATTTCCTCTTTTCTCATCTTTCTTTCCTCTTTGTACATTTAATGTTATGTTTACATTGTTAGGAAGGATTGTCATCTCGGGGACTTTGTGCATCTACGTTGCCTCCTGTTTCTAAACGAGGCTGCATACATTTTTGTATGGGGGTCGGATTGTTGGTCACCCAGTGGACATCATCTCCAAAACAAAGCTATTACATGGGTGATGATGGTCTGACCTGAAGTGTGTAATCAAAGGAATTATTATGCAAGTAGAAAAGTGTTTTATTACTTATTACCTCCAAGATTTGAGTTATTCTGCTCTATATCATATGTTGCCTATCCTATAACTTGTAAACATGTTCTTTATTCGAATAAAATCTGATTTTCACAAAAAAAAGTGAAAACTAAATATAAAAAAAATAAAAAACACAAAAAGAAAACCTCAAACAATTGCAGAATTTCACTTTTTTAGCTAATTTCGCCACACTTGTAATTTTTTCCACACTTACCATTACTTCATATGATAAACCGGTTGGTGTCACTCAAAATTACAACTCACCACGCCAAAAAAAAAAAAAAAAAAAAAAAAGCCCCCAGACAGCCACTTTGACTCAGTCTTTAGCAGGCTCAACACTTGCTAAGTAGACGCATCCTGTATTAATGAGCTGGACACCTATATGAGCACTTTGCCAGCCACAGAATATAGACCCGGAATGTTTCTATTCAGTGACAAGCAGCATAGCGCACCAAGGTAACAGGAAATGAGAACCATTTTGACAAATATTTGATGTACAGTAAAGCTAGAAGCCAAACAGATCCATACACGCGACTGGCAGAAAAACACAGGATTTAACTCACCTTCTAAATGGTCGTGCGTTACCAAACCTAGCGAAACCATAAAGGCGAGTTTCTAAAAAAAAAAAAAAAAAAAAAAGAAGAAGAAAATTATAATAATTTCACTATGCGCTGCAAAAGTTAAAGCTACAAAGTACAACTGTGGCTGGTTAATATATCCGACATGTATGGAATACAGAACGCCCCACCACAGGTGTATATGGGGCTGTATAGTTTGGCTGAGGAGACGCATGGCCAGGCCAGACATTGTGACCCATCCTCGGACCATGAATGCTGGCAATCTGACCCTCGTACCTGTGGGTTTTCCTCTCGTTTTGGCTTGGGGGCAGGGTGCAATGTTGTACTGCTTTCACTTGGCTTCTCTGTTTCCACCTGAGTTTTAATTGTCTATGGGCAAAAAATAAAAACAACACATATTACATATCCCATAGTAATAATTACTAATTAGTGACATCTGGATTAGTTAACAGTATTTTAATTAAAAAAAAAAAAAAAGTACATAAAAAGGAAAATGCAAATCTGCTTTGACATTCAGCTGCAATATTCACACAGTGAGTGGCCACTCCAGTTATTAAATATCTTTCCAACATAACATCTATCATCACTTAAGACTGAGTTGAACCTTTGCCGGCATTTACCAGGTAAAATGGGTGCAATCCGTGCTCAGATTACTCATGGATGCTTTTTGTACGCTCGGCATGCCTCCAATTTCATGACTTGTCCCACGGCATGAAATATGGTGGATGCATACCATGCCATACTGAGGAGCGGTACATGGTTCTGTAATACTGGACCGCGAGGCCCGTGTGCCGCGTTACTCCGGAGTACTTGGCGGCTGTTACCTGCTTCTCCAGGTTTGGTTTTGGAAGCTGCAGAGTTTGTGGAGCCGCCAGTCTCGTGCCGGGTGCAGCTATCACGATACTGGTGAGCTGTGCTGTAGGGAAGGCTTTGGAGATGGCCGTGGGTTGTCCGTTCACGATGCGCACAGGATGGATAGAGTTCTGAGATGTCGGCGTCAACTTTGTGGTGAGCATGACCGGCCGCTGGAGGAGCTGAGGAGCTGCCAGCATTGGGGGTGGGGCAGGGGCGATAGGTATGTTGTTTTGTGCAGCTGGTTTTGGACGCACCTAATGTAAATTTAAAAAAATAAATAAATTATATATATGAAAATAGTTAAATTAAATCAGCTGTTGCAACGCACAATGAGAAACAAGCAACAGTGAAATGCTTTGATATTTCCAAATTCTCTGCTTTGCCTTATGCTTCTGGCCTTGCAAAAGCGGACATTGTGTGCACTTAAAACCGCTTACACTTACATTGTCCTATGATTATCAAACCCCAGGACCCCATAGTAGATGATAACCTAGACAATGAGCTCTACACTATAATATTAAACATGCTGCAGTTCTTGAAAACATGGGAGTTGACGCTACTCACTTGTGGAAGAAACGTTGGCCGAGGGGTGAGCCGCGGGGGTGGGATGAACTGGGGGACTTTGATAGGCTGAGAAGTTGTTGCTTGGACCTGCTATAGAGAAAATGAAAATCGACAACATTGAACAACATCATCCATATCATCCATCATCCATATCATCAATCATCCATATCAATCATTCGTAGCATCAATCATTCATATCATCCCTATCATCCATATCAATCATCCATATCAATCATTCGTATCAGCAATCATTCATATCCCTATCAATCATCCCTATCATCAATCATTCATATCAATCATTCATATCATCCCTATCATCATTCATATCAATCATTCATATCATCCCTATCATCCCTATCATCAATCATCCCTATCATCAATCATCCCTATCATCAATCATCCATCATCCCTATCATCCATATCATCAATCATTCATATCATCCCTATCATCAATCATCCCTATCATCCATCATCCCTATCCATCATCCCTATCCATCATCCCTATCATCAATCATCCCTATCATCAATCATCCCTATCATCAATCATCCCTATCATCAATCATCCCTATCATCAATCATCCCTATCATCAATCATCCCTATCATCAATCATCCCTATCATCAATCATCCCTATCATCAATCATCCCTATTATCTATATCATCAATCATTCATATCATCCAGAACATCAATCATTCATATCATCAATAACATCAATCATCCCTATCATCCATCATCCCTATCATCAATCATTCATTTCGTCCATCATCCCTATCATCAATCATCCCTCAACATCAGTCACACATGACGTGGAGTAATCCATGGGACCATCACTCACCAGAGTAACAGCATTTTTTGCCACTATCTGAAAGGTCTCTGTTCCCTGACCGGTGACCTTATTCGACGTCTGCAGGTTTACTACGCCGCCTTGTGCATCGGAGCCGAGGACTGCTTTCTGGCTGTTGATGGCAGTCACCATGGCGATGGTTGGTCTCTGCCCCAAAACCGAGGTGGGCATGGATGCGGCGGCGGCTTTTAAAACGAGAGGTAGAGTCTTTGCCGTGATCATAGAGGCTGTGGCCACAGTCTAAAGGAATAAAGATCAAGAGTGAAAAGAAGGAACTGAAAAAGGTCAATACAGAAAAGTGATAGAAAAGTAGTTTGCTTTACGGCAACTGTGGTGAAATGATTTCAACAATGCTGTAGATACACTGGACAGGGGAAACCTTGCAGTGTTAAGAAAAGATTAATAAAAGCAACTAAAACCTAAAGAGTCACCTGCAGCAATGCAGCCCTGAGTCCTTCTTGCTGACAACCAATATGGCTGCCGTTCCTGGGGTTATGATCCATGTTTCCTCGACTGCTAAAGAGTAAGCCTGCCTCTGTGCACAGTGAAGCCTCATCCGCTCCCATTGTCCTTATAGATGTGCTGGACTCCGGTTGGGAGATGCGCCTCAGTAGAGGACTCTTTCGAGGGATATCCCTAACACTGGTGAGAAGGGCTCGTGCCCGCCCCGTAACTGCAGATGTGTACTGCACACCCCGAGCCCTGCTCCACCTCACCCCACATTACACACACAGAAGCCGCAAACATCAATTTTGTTGAAGATTTGCTAAAACTCCATCTTCACAATTCACCTATTTTACCTTTGTTTTACTACATCATCAGTTCCTCTATTTCTTTCGGTTCACTTTGCTTTCCTGGTTCACCATTCATTATTTTAATCCTTAATTCCCCCCTTCCCTATTACTTCTACTATGTCAGCCAGGGGCCTGTATTTCCAGATAGGATGCCTCAGTAATGCTTGGCATACAAAACAACATTTTTTGTCCAATTTGACCAAAGTGCAAATATTTGGCCATTTTCTAATCCAGCTCATCAATGCTTTTTTCTATTCGGCAATGTGTCCATGGAATAACTCCAAGTCCCCTAGGACAGAAGTATATTATATGATAGATGGGAAAAAAAAATGGTCATGTCAATTCTTTTCTGCGTTTTCCACCCATGCAATGCATTACAAAAATGCAGCACAACACAGTGATCAAAAAGGCAGCTAAAATGCACTGAAACGCTGTAAAAACGCATGCAATTTTACCGCTGCGTTTTTGCCGCGGATAAAAAAAGAAGGGAATTTTGTTACTTACCGTAAATTCCTTTTCTTCTAGCTCCTATTGGGAGACCCAGACGATTGGGTGTATAGCACTGCCTCCGGAGGCCACACAAAGCAATTACACCAAAAAGTGTAAGGCCCCTCCCCTTCTGGCTATACACCCCCAGTGGGATCACTGGCTCACCAGTTTTAGTGCAAAAGCAAGAAGGAGGAAAGCCAATAACTGGTTTAAACAAATTCACTCCGAAGTAACGTCGGAGAACTGAAAACCATTCAACATGAACAACATGTGTACCCGCAAACAAACCAACAATCCCGAAGGACAACAGGGCGGGTGCTGGGTCTCCCAATAGGAGCTAGAAGAAAAGGAATTTACGGTAAGTAACAAAATTCCCTTCTTCTTCGGCGCTCCATTGGGAGACCCAGACGATTGGGACGTCCAAAAGCTGTCCCTGGGTGGGTAAAGAATACCTCATGTTAGAGCTGCAAGACAGCCCTCCCCTACGGGGAGGCAACTGCCGCCTGCAGGACTCTTCTACCTAGGCTGGCGTCCGCCGAAGCATAGGTATGCACCTGATAATGTTTGGTGAAAGTGTGCAGACTCGACCAGGTAGCTGCCTGGCACACCTGTTGAGCCGTAGCCTGGTGTCGCAATGCCCAGGACGCACCCACGGCTCTGGTAGAATGGGCCTTCAGCCCTGATGGAACCGGAAGCCCAGCAGAACGGTAGGCTTCAAGAATTGGTTCTTTGATCCATCGAGCCAGGGTGGCCTTAGAAGCCTGCGACCCTTTGCGCTTACCAGCGACAAGGACAAAGAGTGCATCCGAACGGCGCAAGGGCGCCGTGCGGGAAATGTAGATTCCGAGTGCTCTCACCAGATCCAACAAATGTAAATCCTTCTCATACCGATGAACTGCATGAGGACAAAACGAAGGCAAAGAGATATCCTGATTAAGATGAAAAGAGGATACCACCTTCGGGAGAAACTCCTGAATGGGGCGCAGCACTACCTTGTCCTGGTGGAAGACCAGGAAGGGAGCCTTGGATGATAGCGCTGCCAGCTCAGACACTCTCCGAAGAGATGTGATCGCTACCAGAAAAGCCACTTTCTGTGACAGTCTAGAAAGTGAAACCTCCCTCAGAGGCTCGAAGGGCGGCTTCTGGAGGGCAACTAGTACCCTGTTCAGATCCCATGGATCTAACGGCCGCTTGTACGGGGGTACGATATGGCAAACCCCCTGTAGGAACGTGCGCACCTTAGGAAGGCGTGCCAAACGCCTCTGAAAAAAGACGGATAGCGCCGAGACCTGACCTTTAAGGGAGCCGAGCGACAAACCTTTTTCTAACCCAGATTGCAGGAAAGAAAGAAAGGTAGGCAATGCAAATGGCCAGGGGGACACTCCCTGAGCAGAGCACCAGGATAAGAATATCCTCCACGTTCTGTGGTAGATCTTAGCGGACGTGGGCTTCCTAGCCTGTCTCATGGTGGCAACGACCCCTTGGGATAATCCTGAAGACGCTAGGATCCAGGACTCAATGGCCACACAGTCCGGTTCAGGGCCGCAGAATTCCGATGGAAAAACGGCCCTTGGGACAGTAAGTCTGGTCGGTCTGGTAGTGCCCACGGTTGGCCGACCATGAGCTGCCACAGATCCGGATACCACGCCCTCCTCGGCCAGTCTGGGGCGACGAGTATGACGCGGCTGCAATCGGATCTGATCTTGCGTAGCACTCTGGGCAAGAGTGCCAGAGGTGGAAACACATAAGGGAGCCGGAACTGCGACCAATCTTGCACTAGGGCGTCTGCCGCCAGCGCTCTTTGATCGCGAGACCGTGCCATGAAGGTTGGGACCTTGTTGTCGTGCCGGGACGCCATGAGGTCGACGTCCGGCCTTCCCCATCGGCGACAGATTTCCTGAAACACGTCTGGGTGAAGGGACCATTCCCCTGCGTCCATGCCCTGGCGACTGAGGAAGTCTGCTTCCCAGTTTTCTACGCCGGGGATGTGAACTGCGGATATGGTGGAGGCCGTGGCTTCCACCCACATCAGAATCCGCCGGACTTCCTGGAAGGCTTGCCGACTGCGTGTCCCCCCTTGGTGGTTGATGTATGCCACCGCTGTGGAGTTGTCCGACCGAATTCGGATCTGCCTTCCTTCCAGCCACTGCTGGAAGGCTAGTAGGGCAAGATACACTGCTCTGATTTCCAGAACATTGATCTGAAGGGTGGACTCCTGCTGAGTCCACGTACCCTGAGCCCTGTGGTGGAGAAAAACTGCTCCCCACCCTGACAGACTCGCGTCTGTCGTGACCACCGCCCAAGACGGTGGTAGGAAGGATCTTCCCTGTGATAATGAGGTGGGAAGAAGCCACCAATGCAGAGAGTCCTTGGCCGTCTGGGAAAGGGAGACTTTCCTGTCCAGGGATTTTGACTTCCCGTCCCATTGGCAGAGAATGTCCCATTGAAGTGGGCGCAGATGAAACTGCGCAAACGGAACCGCCTCCATTGCCGCCACCATCTTCCCGAGGAAGTGCATGAGGCGTCTTAAGGAGTGCGACTGACTTTGAAGGAGAGCCTGCACCCCAGTCTGTAGAGACCGCTGCTTGTCCAGCGGAAGCTTCACTATCGCTGAGAGAGTATGAAACTCCATGCCAAGATACGTTAGTGATTGGGTCGGTGACAGATTTGACTTTGAGAAGTTGATGATCCACCCGAACGTCTGGAGAGTCTCCAGTGCAACAGTCAAGCTGAGTTGGCATGCCTCTTGAGAGGGTGCCTTGACCAGTAGGTCGTCCAAGTAAGGGATCACAGAGTGTCCCTGAGAGTGCAAGACTGCTACCACTGCCGCCATGATCTTGGTGAACACCCGTGGGGCTGTTGCCAGACCAAATGGCAGAGCTACGAACTGAAGATGGTCGTCTCCTATCACGAAGCGTAGAAAGCGTTGGTGCTCTGTAGCAATCGGCACGTGGAGATAAGCATCCTTGATGTCTATTGATGCTAGGAAATCTCCTTGAGACATTGAGGCAATGACTGAGCGGAGGGATTCCATCCGGAACCGCCTGGCGTTCACATGCTTGTTGAGCAGTTTTAGGTCCAGAACAGGACGGAATGAGCCGTCCTTTTTTGGCACCACAAAGAGATTGGAGTAAAAACCTTGACCTCGTTCCTGAAGAGGAACAGGGACCACCACTCCTTCTGCTCTTAGAGAATTCACCACCTGCAGAAGGGCATCTGCTCGGTCGGGATGTGGGGAAGTTCTGAAGAACCGAGGCGGAGGACGAGAACTGAACTCTATCCTGTACCCGTGAGACAAAATGTCTGTTACCCACCGGTCTTTGACCTGTGGCAGCCAAATGTCGCAAAAGCGGGAGAGCCTGCCACCGACCGAGGATGCGGAGGGAGGCGGCCGAAAGTCATGAGGCAGCCGCCTTGGAAGCGGTACCTCCGGTTGCTTTCTTGGGGCGTGAGTGAGCCCGCCAGGAATCAGAGCTCCTTTGCTCTTTCTGAGTCCCTTTGGACGAGGAGAATTGGGGCTTGCCCGAGCCTCGAAAGGACCGAAACTTTGACTGCCACTTCCTCTGTGGAGGTTTGCTTGATCTGGGCTGGGGTAAGGAGGAGTCCTTACCTTTGGACTGTTTAATGATTTCCGCCAATTGCTCACCAAACAGTCTGTCTCCAGATAATGGCAAGCTGGTTAAACATTTTTTAGAAGCAGAATCTGCTTTCCATTCCTTTAACCACAAGGCTCTGCGCAAAACTACAGAGTTGGCGGATGCCATTGAGGTACGGCTCGTAGAGTCCAGTACCGCATTGATAGCGTAGGTCGCAAACGCAGACATTTGCGTAGTTAGGGACGCCACTTGCGGCACTGCTGGACGTATGAGAGAGTCCACCTGTGCCAGACCAGCTGAAATAGCTTGGAGCGCCCACACGGCCGCGAATGCTGGAGCAAACGACGCGCCAATAGCTTCATAGACAGATTTCAACCAAAGGTCCGTCTGTCTGTCATTGGCATCTTTAAGTGAAGCCCCATCCTCCACTGCAACTATGGATCTAGCTGCAAGCCTGGATATTGGAGGGTCCACTTTTGGACACTTGGTCCAGCGTTTGACCACGTCAGGGGGAAAAGGATAACGTGTATCCTTAAGGCGTTTAGAAAAACGCTTGTCCGGATAAGTATTGTGTTTCTGGATGGATTCTCTGAAGTCAGAGTGGTCCAGAAAAGTACTCAATTTACGCTTGGGATACAGGAAATGGAATTTCTCCTGCTGTGCAGCTGCCTCCTCTGCAGAAGGGGCTGGGGGAGAAATATCCAACAGCCTATTGATGGCCGCTATAAGGTCATTTACCATGGCGTCACCATCTGGCGTATCCAAATTGAGTGCGGCGTCAGGACAAGACTCCTGATCACCCACCTCTGAGCCATCATATAGAGACCCTTCTCGCTGAGACCCTGATCCGCGTGATGACGTGGAGGGTCTCTCCCAGCGAGCTCGCTTAGGCGGACTGGGACGGTCATCGGAGTCAGAGCCCTCAGCCTGTGATGCCTGGGACCCCCTTGAATTACGGATTAATTCCAGCTGAGGGGGGCCGGGGAACATAGACACAGCGGTGTCCATGGTCTGAGCAACTGGCCTGGACTGCAAGGTCTCCAGGATTTTTGTCATAGTCACAGACATTTTATCAGCAAAGACTGCAAATTCTGTCCCCGTCACCGGGGTAGGGTTCACAGGCGTCTCTGCCTGGGCTACCACCACAATAGGCTCTGGCTGACGAAGTGCCACTGGGACTGAACATTGCACACAATGAGAGTCGTTGGAGCCTGCTGGTAGATTAGCCCCACATGCTGCACAAGCAGTGTAAACAGCCCGTGCCTTGGCACCCTTGCGTTTTGCGGATGACATGCTGTTGTCTCCTCAAAGCAATATAGGGTGTACAGCCAAGAAGCGACCTTACAGTGCAGCACACAAATATAACACTGTGGCACTAGTGGGGCCGCACGTATGTGCTGCTTACCGCCCGCTTAGCGCGGGTGTGTGGTCGCCAGAAACCCCTAGCCTGGGTCCCTCAGAGCCTGCGTCCGTTCTCCAGCCAGACTGCATGTGTATAATGGCTGCCGGCGTCCTGGGGAGCTGCAAGCCTGGGGGCGGGCCTAGGGCGTGCACAGAGAAAAAGCGCGAAGCCTGTGTCCTACTGTGCTCAGTGAGAGGGCTGGAGCATGTAAATCGTGCTCCAGCCCTCGGCGCTGCCGATTGAACAACGTCTCTCCCCTACCCTGATTGACAGGGTGGGGGGCGTTAACGAAGCGGAGCTAGGCCGCAGAAAACCGGGGACTAAAGTTAGAAGCGCCGCCGCCGTAAAAGCGCGGTCGGCGCGTCCCCGGCGCACTATAAGTCGCAGCTGCGCCGCCGCTCCAGGGGCGGTCGGCGCGGCGATCCACACACATAAAGTCCCCCAGTAATCTGCGGGGACTATAAGCCCAGCGCACAGCGCTACAGTCCCCGGCGCACTAGCACACCCAGCAAGCCTGGGGTGTGCGTGGCCTGCCATACGGGGACACAGAGTACCTGAAAGTTGCAGGGCCTTGTCCCTGAACGGCACTCCCGCTCCACATCCAGCAGGTTCAATGGGTCTGTGGATGGAGCCCGGCCTCAGGGCTTGGTGGCCGGTAAGATCCCACTTCCTCAGAGCCCCTCAGGGGGATGGGGAAGGAAAACAGCATGTGGGCTCCAGCCTCCGTACCCGCAATGGGTACCTCAACCTTACAAACCACAAGTGGGGTAAGAAGGGAGCATGCTGGGGGCCCCATATGGGCCCTCTTTTCTTCCATCCGATATAGTCAGCAGCTACTGCTGACTAAACAGTGGAGCTATGCGTGGATGTCTGACCTCCTTAGCACAAAGCAGAAAACTGGTGAGCCAGTGATCCCACTGGGGGTGTATAGCCAGAAGGGGAGGGGCCTTACACTTTTTGGTGTAATTGCTTTGTGTGGCCTCCGGAGGCAGTGCTATACACCCAATCGTCTGGGTCTCCCAATGGAGCGCCGAAGAAAACACAAAAACGCAGCGTCTAAAAACGCCTGTGTATGGCAGAGACGGCTGAGACGGATGTTGGCCAAGGTATTGTTTGGATGATAGTCATTTATGGTATATGGAAATGTTTACAGTGATACTTGAAAGTTTGGAAAACCTTCACAATTCTCCATATTTCAGCAAAAATGTTACCTAAAACTAGAATATATTTTCACACCAGTCCTAAAAGTAGAAAAAGAGAACCAAAGCAAATAAAAAAAAAAAAAAGCAATGTGCGAACATAGCCTAAAAATGTGTCTCTTTACACAATGTTAGAGTGGTTGTCCCATCAGGATAAACCAGCCCTTAAGCCTAGGTCACACTTTAGTGACGCAGCAGCGATCACGACGACTATCTGACCTTATCAGGATCGCTGCTGCGTCGTTACATGGTCACTGGTGAGCTGTCACACAGGCAGATCTCACCAGTAACCAGTGACCAGCCCCCCAGCCAGCAGCGACGCGTGGAAGCGATGCTGCGCTTGGTAACTAAGGTAAATATCGGGTAACCAAGCAAAGTGATTCGCTTGGTTACCCGATATTTACCTTGGTTACCAGCGCACACCGCTTAGCGCTGGCTCCCTGCACTCGTAGCTAGAGTACACATCGGGTTAATAAGCAAAGCGCTTTGCTTATAGTTACCCGGTGTGTACCTTGGCTACGTGTGCAGGGAGCAGGGAGCCGGCTTCTAGAAGCTGCGGACGCTGGTAACGAAGGTAAATATCAGGTAACCAAGCCTTTGCTTGGTTACCCGATATTTACCTTGGTTACCAGTGTCCGCAGAAGCCGGCTCCCTGCACATTCAGTTCGTTGCTCTGTCGCTGTCACACACAGCGATGTGCGCTTCACAGCGGGAGAGAAACGACCAAACAATGGTCCAGGACATTCAGCAACAACCGGCGACCTCACAGCAGGGGCCAGGCCGTTGCTGGATGTCACACACAGCAACATCGCTAGCAACATCGCTGTTACGTCACAGAAAATGGTGACTTAGCAGCGCCGTTGTCGTCGTTGTGTGTGACATGACCATTACTCCCAAGTTAGAGCACATTGACATCTAAAGGGGGGCGTCTCCGGCCTCGGACCCCCTCTGTGAGCAGTTACTCTCGCTATGGAGCCGTCCATGAATTACTAGGATTTTCATGTATGGAAACAACCACCGTTCAGAATTACAACGTGTGCAGATGGCTGAATCCTCCAAGAGCAAAATCAGCTATTTGTGTAGGGTTCAGGGATCGTCTTTCACTTTAAGGCCATATTTCCTTCTTGCCTTTCATGCCCGTCCAGATACAGAAAACTCCATGTGGTTAAGCTGCGATGTTTAGGAGGGAAATGAATTGGAGGTCACAGCCTTGCAGCGCTCGGCCCCTGGACAAGGTTTTTCGCATACCAGCCAAGATGGCGATGCCCCTGGCATGAAACCCCCTATTTAAGTGGAGCACTCACCTGCGTGCCACTCAGGCCTGGAAGCGATGTGGATGCATGTGACATGGACTGCAGTTGCTGTAGTTGGATCGGACGTGGCTGCTGCTGCACTTGCGGTGTTGGCGGTTTGCTTTCGAGCTGAAGCAGAGGTTGGATAAGGAGTTTGTTGTCCGGGAGTTCCTGTTTCACTATCAGATTCTTCCTAAGCTGCTCCACTACAAGTTTCTGAAAGAAAAAACAAGCACGGGTGAGTCCGGACACATGACGTCACATCGTATTCAAGTAGTAGGCCACTGGCACGCAGACACGCCACCCGAGGAGTCACTGTCAGACATGAGGACTAAACACACGACAAGTCCTAGCAGAAATCTCCTGGATGCAGAACAAAAGACAATTCTGGAAATAAAAGCATAAACCATGGCAATAGAGAAAAATGCAAAGAAACTGCAAAGCTGTACACACCGCTACCCCGATATAAGCACCGAACGTCTATTATACCCTGCTTTAAAAAGCTCAACATGTGCGCCACTAACTGGGGGCAAGGTAAAGCCGCTGGCACAGGACCGGTTTATTTCAATACAGCCTTCACCACACAATGCTCACAACAAAGCAGAAAGGCATCAGGCATGAAAGTCACATTGTAATACACATCTGTGCACAGCGTAATCAGCCTCTCCAGTCCCACAGATAAGAGCCCATTATACAGACAGCACCTATAGAGCTGGCAGAGAGGCCTGAGGAGCTCACAAGCTATGGAGCCGATCCCACGTCACCCGATGACGTGCCTATAGGGTTATACCAGACAGTTCAGGCCTAAGAGGACCAACCACCGGGATTTACATATATAAACTAAAGCCAGTGCTATACTGGGGCTATCAGGCTGAGTCTATACATACAGTGCTATACTGGCACTATCAGGCTGATTCTATACATACAGTGCTATACTGGCACTATCAGGCTGATTCTATACATACAGTGCTATACTGGCACTATCAGGCTGATTCTATACATACAGTGCTATACTGGCACTATCAGGCTGATTCTATACATACAGTGCTATACTGGCACTATCAGGCTTTTTCTATACATACAGTGCTATACTGGCACTGTCAGGCTGATTCTATACATACAGTGCTATACTGGCGCCGTCAGGCTGATTCTATACATACAGTGCTATACTGGCGCCGTCAGGCTGATTCTATACATACAGTGCTATACTGGCACTGTCAGGCTGATTCTATACATACAGTGCTATACTGGCACTATCAGGCTGATTCTATACATACAGCGCTATACTGGCACTATCAGGCTGATTCTATACATACAGTGCTATACTGGCACTGTCAGGCTGATTCTATACATACAGTGCTATACTGGCGCTATCAGGCTGATTCTATACATACAGTGCTATACTGGCACTATCAGTCTGATTCTATACATACAGTGCTATACTGGCACTATCAGTCTGATTCTATACATACAGTGCTATACTGGCACTATCAGTCTGATTCTATACATACAGCGCTATACTGGCACTATCAGGCTGATTCTATACATACAGTGCTATACTGGCACTATCAGGCTGAGTCTATACATACAGTGCTATACTGGCACTATCAGGCTGATTCTATACATACAGTGCTATACTGGCACTATCAGGCTGATTCTATACATACAGTGCTATACTGGCACTATCAGTCTGATTCTATACATACAGCGCTATACTGGCACTATCAGTCTGATTCTATACATACAGCGCTATACTGGCGCTATCAGTCTGATTCTATACATACAGCGCTATACTGGCGCTATCAGGCTGATTCTATACATACAGCGCTATACTGGCACTATCAGGCTGAGTCTATACATACAGTGCTATACTGGCGCTATCAGGCTGAGTCTATACATACAGTGCTATACTGGCGCTATCAGGCTGATTCTATACATACAGTGCTATACTGGCACTATCAGTCTGATTCTATACATACAGCGCTATACTGGCACTATCAGTCTGATTCTATACATACAGCGCTATACTGGCGCTATCAGTCTGATTCTATACATACAGCGCTATACTGGCGCTATCAGGCTGATTCTATACATACAGCGCTATACTGGCACTATCAGGCTGAGTCTATACATACAGTGCTATACTGGCGCTATCAGGCTGATTCTATACATACAGTGCTATACTGGCACTATCAGGCTGATTCTATACATACAGTGCTATACTGGCGCTATCAGGCTGATTCTATACATACAGTGCTATGCTGGCGCTATCCGGCTGATTCTTCTATACATACAGTGCTATACTGGCGCTATCAGGCTGATTCTATACATACAGTGCTATACTGCCACTATCAGGCTGATTCTATACATACAGTGCTATACTGCCACTATCAGGCTGATTCTATACATACCGTTAGTTGTGACTTTCTGGAATATAGGCAAATAAAGTTTGTGAAATGAACTGTAAGGACGGGGTCACTCGGGGACTAGTGCGATCCTCGCATGACACTCGGCTTATGCTGGCAGCACAGCGGGAGCAGAGTGTCATGTGAGTGTCACTGCGACTGAGGTCCAATCATGTGATCGGACCTCAGCTGCGGGGGCGGGACAGGCACTGAGGAGGGGCGGGCCAGCGCTGAGGAGGGGCGGGCCGGCGCTGAGGAGGAGAGAGCGGGTGGCTGAGGAGGGGGAGCGGGCGGCTGAGGAGGGGGAGCGGGCCGGGTCTGAGGAGGGGAGGGAGGGATTTATCTCCCTCTCTCCTCCGTAGCCGGCTATTGCCATTCTCGCTCTGCACTCACGGTAAACCGGTGTACTGCGAGTGCAGTGCGGTCTTACTCTCACCCCATAGACTTGAATGGGTGCGAGAGAAAGACTCGCATTACAGTAGCAGCATGCTGCGATTGTTTTCTCGGTCCGATTGGGGCTGAGAAAATAAATCGCTCATGTGCGCTGACACACAGGCTAATATTGGTCCAAGTGGAATGCGATGTTTTATCACATTCCACTCGGTCCGATTTTCATCCCGTGTGGCCTAGGCCTTATTTGATGAGAGGTGCAACGGAATATCTAATAGGTGGGTCAGGTCTTGCTAGATATTCCTGCTCCTGTCTATCCTTCCTTCCCCCTGTCCTTCCTCCCCCCTGTAACAATAGATACAGCATGAGGAAGGACTGGCAGACAGTCAGGGACGGGAATGACTAGCAAACCCCGGCCCACCTATTAGGTGTTCTGTTGTACCCAGGGCTGTGGAGTCGGTAAGCCAAACCTTCGACTCCGACTCCGACTCCTCAAATTCTCTTGCACCGACTCCGACTCCGGCTCCGACTCCGACTCCGGCTCCGACTCCGACTCCTACATATATTGCTTAGTTAGGTGAAAAATTTATTGTAGTACATGAATATGTGTATGTGAACATCAGACATTTAATAATTTTTATGATACGATAATCAAGATATTTGGATAGAACATAAAATATATTTATTGGAATACAACTTTAGAACACAAAAAACTGTAATAAATCGTAAATATGTAATACACTATGTAATATACAGTAGATTACATATATATCTTGTGTGTGTATATACACTGTGTGTGTGTATGTATATATATATATATATATATATATATATATATATATTACATATTTACAATTTATTAGTTTTTTGTGTTCTAAAGTTGTATTCCAATAAATATTTTATGTTCTATCCAAATATCTTGATTATTGTATCATAAAAACAATTAAATGTCTGATGTTCACATTGTACTACAAAATTTTTTTCACTTAAATATAAGCATTATACTAAATGTTATTATTTAGTAAAATATTCAGCACATTCTGCATTGCACTCCTGTCCCCAATTTATTATATATTTTAGGAGTCGGAGTCGGTGCATTTTATACCGACTCCGACTCCGACTCCACCAAAATGAGCTCCGACTCCGACTCCGACTCCACGACTCCGACTCCGACTCCACAGCCCTGGTTGTACCTCTCATCAAACAGTGCATTTCACAAAATTTACTTACCCATATTTCAGAAAGTATATATCTGATCTCAAAACTAAAGGCATGTATAGAATCTGCATGATAGTGCCAGTATAGCATTGGCTTTAGGTTATATAGGTGGTTGGCCCTCTTTAACAAGCAAACCATAACTTGAGGGTAAAAACTTTTTTTCTTCTTTTTTTCCGTATTCACGTAAGCAACGGGATAACCGAACCTTATAAACACAAAAGTCTGCACCTAGGGTGAAGCAACTGAGCAGAACAAACCATGGACGGTAACGACAGATGGCCGTAATAAGAGGGGAAGTCCAACCAATAGAAGAGTTGCGATATATCTTATATAGAGAATTCCATCCCTCCAAGATCGATCCCGAGATCCGTGTGCACAGCCCATCCATGTATCTGCTGGTTAGAAAGGAGAGGGAAAACCTCCAGCTTTGTTGTGGGGTCACTGGCTGATCTCTACGGTGCGGACGATTTTCCTGCACAGAAGCCCCCAATACAGCAATCACCACCCGGTCGTTTAACATTTTATTAAAAAGAAGAACGTGCGTCTGAGTCCTGGGCAGGGCCATGTGTGTAGGGGGCATTTTTTTTCGGCTTTGGTTAGCTAAAAGGAGTCAAATCTAGAGCGTTAGTTTCCAAGAGGAAATTACTTAAGATTTTACTTTATTCTTTCACTAATAAAGAAGAACAATATCATCACCCGTGGCAGAATCTGTGTATTTTATTCACATCAAAATCAATAGTGAAACGTATAGAAAAGTATGCACATTTGAAACATTTTCTATTCTGGAGCAGAACCAACGTCATGAAACAGAACTTATACAATCCATAAACACTTCTCTTTTGTTTATGGAATAGGGGGATATGCCCATCCCCCATATTGGACATATGAGATTATTTGTAACTGGAGAAGGGAGAAAGAGAAAGCCAACACTAAATATGGCCCCTGTTCGGCTAGGACCCCCTTGTGTGGACAGGTAATTAAAAATGGCATATCTGCTGGAAAACCGACAAAGTCTGGGGTTTGTATACCCAGGGATTGAAAAGCATCAAATTTGTCACCTCTGTAGTCAGATATGCTGAATGTCAAAAGATTGTCCCAGATTTTTGGGCACTGGTGGTCAGTGAGGGGTATTGGGGTTTGTATTGATCCGATATTTATGGGAGATACATTTTTTGATATTGTGATCCCAAGGGGAAGAACATGCAATTTTTTTTCATAATTGTGAGGCCTGCCTATAAGCTCCAAATTAATATCGAACAAATGGATGACAACAGATATACACCATTTCCTATCTATGGAAAATTAAAATCATGATCAGAAATATGGTGGTAAAATCTTCCGCCTTTTACCTCCACGAGCTAAGATATATTGAAAGTTGGGGATTGTGAGGTAAATCCTGGGATATGAAGAGGAATTATGACTAGAAGTCATAATTGCTCTCATCACTCCCTGGCAGTGCCCCCCTCCCTTCTTGTGCTCAAATGTCCAGCATCTGTGAAGGTGTCACATCCCACTTACACCTCCAACAGCCATCTCCTCTGATATGGAGATGAGATGATGTGAGGACAATGGACCCAGGATGACTCCCTGCCGTCACCCTGTAACAAGAGTTGTATCTCATTAGCAAGGCTTGGAAGTAGCCAGACAGAACGACTCCAGTAAAAAATGGTTCATATCTCGCAAGCCATATCTCCGATAAATATGGCAACCATAAAAATGGTGTTTGCGCAGGCGGACGATGCTGGCACACCTTTTTTATGGAAGGGGGAGCTTGGGAAATGCCCCAGGCGTGATATCAGCCAATGGGGAACTGGCAGACAGGTCATGAGTCCCCTCGTTCTGTAGCTAAATTCATAACTGTCACAATGAGAGCATTGGCGTCCGCCTACGACGCTCCCAGGCAAAGTTATGGCCAATATCCCCTTTGCTGGATAATTCTGATCCATGCAGGGGGAGTGGCAGTGCTTCCCTGTGAGGTCACTAAGGTAGGAGGGGACCTGGATCTGCCCAGGTTGATAACCCTACTTCGGCCATTTTCCAGTGTTCTTCTCGCTGGGGGCACGTGCAGGAAACATCTGTGGGAGTTCCTAGAAACCTGGTCTACAGCGCCCCCCTGTGGCCAGACGCACAAGGTAACTGATTGAATTTGCATACCTGTTTGTAAACCATGCTTTATCTGTAACTGTACTCTGACATAACTGTATATTCTGTAGATTCCCTATTGTATATATTGTAGTTTCTAGTGTGCTTTAGGCGATTAAATTATATAATTAATCTTGGGCTGTTCTGTTATCTCGATCTTGAATCCCACGTCTGTGTGTTCGGCTAATAGTTACCGTAAATCGGTTGGTGGCAGCGAGTTGTGCCAAGGATTATTGTGGGGAGGCCAGTGAGATTCGGGGAGAGTTTATATATTCCGCCCGCGGAGGTCGGGGGAATATATACCCTTCTCTCGCCGGGGGCCCTTCAATAATCGGCATAAGTAGTATAGCGGCCTCCTTGCTTATTGTCGGGCAATTCCATAATTGGCCTGACTATAAGAGGGGCGCTAGAGAGCGCGTCACGTGCTCTGTCTGTCGGTCGGGAGGTATAAAGTAGGGGTGACCCCACTTGTTACCCCCCGATTGTGACGTACTGGTAGCCAGCGCGGGGGATTTCTGAGTGACCCCCCCGGTGGTTTGTGACATATTGGTGGCATAGCGGTGGGATCGAGATAATAGTGTGTGTGAGTGTGAGACCCATACTCCCAGACACTAAAGACTGCCTACAGCAGCTGTGGCTGCTGGGGTCTTCAGACCAGCTCAACACTAGAGTGTCAGAGTGCAGATACTGTAAGGTGTGTGGAGGCATCAGGTGTCAGTTCTGTGTCAGTGACCAAAAGTCTGCAAGAATGGCTGATGGCACCAGGAGCAGAGCTATGCAACTGGCCAATGCTAAAGCAGGAGCCGAAGAGAGGGAGGACGGTGCTGTGGACAGCAATGAGGAGGTTGCCCACGAGTCCTCCAGGAGCTCGACGCCAGAAAACAGCTCTGCAGAGGACATTGCACAACCGGGCACTGCTGGACAAGATGAGGAGCAGCTCGCCCAAGGGTCCTCAACGAGCCAGATGCCAGCCCTCCGCTCTGCAATGGACAGTGAATCACCAGGCTCCGCAGCGGGCCGCAGATCACCACGTGCCATTCCACCGAGCCTGGGAGGCTCGGATAGCCTTCTTCAAATGGCTATGGCCCTACGCCAGGCTGGAGACCGGGAGGGCTACAAGGAACTCATGGCCGAGCGTGAGCGGCAAGCAGCGCGTGAAGAGCGCCAGGCAGAGCGTAACTACCAGCTGCAGCTAGCTCAGCTCCGGCCCTCATCAGCCACCCGTGACCTTCCAGACACCAAACTTCCAAAGGTCCGTGTTGAGGACTTCCCAGTGCTGGAGAAGGATGGAGACTTGGACTCTTTCTTGACTGCTTTTGAACGGACTTGCTTGCAGCATCATCTGAACAAGGACCAGTGGGCCAAATACCTGACCCCCCGTTTAAGGGGTAAGGCCCTGGATATCCTTGGGGACTTGCCTGCTGAGGCGGATCAGGGCTACGACACCATCAAGCGGGCCCTGATCCAACAGTACAACCTCACCCCGGAGTCCTACCGCAAGAAGTTCCGGACGCTACAGAAGGGACCAAAGGACTCCTGGGCTGACCACCGGCGGGCACTTGCCCGAGCTGCCGACCACTGGACCCAAGGCCTGCAGCTTTCCACCGGACCGGAGATCCTGGACTTGTTCATCACGGAGCAACTCTTGTGGAACTGCCCTGAGGATCTCCGCCAGTTCATCCGAGACCAGAAGCCAAAGGGATCCACGGCTACAGCTGCCCTGGCAGATGACTACACCAACAATCGGGCTCCTGAAGCCAGGAGAGCAGCCACCAGCAGCACCTGGAGAGGGGGTAAGATGAACTCTGCGACTGCCCCACCTGCCCCTAGACTGCAGGGGGTGTCCCCCTCAACTCCCCTCTCCAGGCCCGTGGCAGAACCAAGACGGTGCCACCAGTGCAACCTACCTGGACACTTCAAGGCCATGTGCCCTCAGCGTCCCAAGGCCCCGGCTCCGTCCCCGTCCCAAGGGCCGCCCAAGGTGTATTGTGTGGGTGGGGGTGGTGGTAGGTCCCTGGACAGCTTCCAACCTGTCACCGTCGGCCAGTCTGTGACCATAGGACTGCGAGACAGCGCCTCGGAGGTGACTCTGGTGCGGCCTGAGATGGTGTCCCCCCAAGACTTGATCCCTGGAAAAACCCTCGCTGTCTCCGGGATTGGAGGCATTGACCCGGCGCTGCCTGTTGCTGACATTTATGTGGACTGGGGCGCAGGGCGAGGGGTGAGGGAGGTGGGGGTAACTGATCGGATCCCTGCAAACGTGCTACTTGGGACAGATTTGGGGCAAATAACCTCCCAGTTTGGCCCCGCCCCAAAGGCTGAACCTTCAGCCAGTGCTGACATGACTCCTGACAATGTTAATGTGTTATCTATGAATGATGTAAGGGAGGAGGGAGTGAACTCTGATATTTCTGCTTGCACAGACACCATAGACACACACACAGCTGCAGCTGTGACAGGGGAGGGGGTCAGAGAAAGGTGTGACAATGCCTCTACAAGTAATCAGCCTGTGAGCTGGGATCTGTTGCCCTCTGCAGGGATAAGCAGAGAGCAGGGTGCTGCAGGGGGAGGACCAGTGTGTGGGGTGGGGGCTACCACAGCAAATGTGGGGTCCCCAGAGATTTCACAGCGGGGTTCTGTTGCTGCAGGGGGGGAACAGGCAGGTGAGATTGGGGCCGGTCCAGGAGCGGAAGTGCTCCCAGGTAAGATCTCGGTGCAGGGTTCCCCCACAACCGGGGTGTCAGGAAGCCAGGTAGGTCTGCCTGAACCGGCGACTTGGTCAGGAACGGAGGAGGAGCAGGCACGACCCACGGTCGCAGCGGCTGTGGCCGCTGTCACCCGCAGTGGGAGTGCTGGAAGCCAAGGGGCCTCCCGGAGGTCCGATAGCTCTTCCCCTTCTGACCAAGTGGCAGCCGAGTCAGGTGGAGGCCAGGACACAGGTCCCGGGGTACTGACCGAAGATGTGACAGTCTCGTCGATTCTGGCCACATCTGGTCAGGGGTTTCAGGCAGCGTTAGAAGCTGACGACAGCCTGAAAGCTCTAAAGGAGCAGGCGGCACAGCCTCCCTCGGACTCGGACCCGGAGCGAGTGGTCTGGGACCAAGGACGGCTGTACCGGGCCACGGTCCAGCAGGGTTCACCGGAGGCATGGCCCAGGGACCGACAGTTGGTGGTACCCTATCCGTTCCGGACGGAGTTGTTGCGGATCGCACATGAGATTCCGATGGCCGGACACCTAGGGATCGCTAAGACCAAGGCCAGGTTAAACCAGCATTTCTACTGGCCAAAAATGGGGGCCGATGTGGCTGCCTACTGCCGTTCGTGTGAAACCTGTCAGAGAGTGGGGAAGGCGGGGCCACACCCCAAAGCCCCACTAGTATCTCTGCCAATCATCGATGAGCCTTTCAGGAGGGTGGCTGTGGATCTGGTCGGCCCGCTGGCCATCCCCAGCAGCTCCGGGAAACGCTTCATACTGACGGTAGTTGACTATGCCACCCGGTACCCAGAAGCAGTGGCCTTGTCGTCCATTCGGGCTGACAAGGTGGCCACCGCATTGCTGGAGATTTTCTCCCGAGTGGGTTTTCCCCAGGAAATGCTCACCGACCGGGGGACCCAATTCATGTCCCAGCTGATGGAGACCCTCTGTAAGCAAGTCCAGGTGCGACATCTGGTGGCCAGCCCGTACCATCCACAGACTAATGGCCTGTGCGAGCGGTTCAATGGCACCTTAAAGCAGATGCTTAAGATGTTGGTCGACTCCCATGGGCGTGACTGGGAGCGGTATCTCCCACACCTGTTATTTGCTTACCGGGAGGTTCCACAGGCCTCAACAGGATTCTCACCGTTTGAGCTCCTGCACGGGCGACGTGTGCGGGGCCCCCTGGCTCTGGTGAAAGAGGCTTGGGAAGGGGATTTGGCCACCCCTGGAGTGTCGGTTATCGAGTATGTCATGCGCTTCCGGGACAGAATGCAGGCCTTGACGCAACTGGTACACGACAATATGGCTCAAGCCCAGGCCGATCAGAAGCGTTGGTACGACCAGAACGCTTGTGAGAGGACCTACCAAGTGGGTCAAAAGGTGTGGGTACTGGTCCCCGTACCACAGGACAAGCTTCAGGCAGCCTGGGAAGGCCCATACCTCGTGTACCAGCAGCTCAACCCTGTAACGTACCTGGTCACCCTGGACCCCGCCCGTGGAAGGCGAAAGCCCTTCCATGTGAACATGATGAAGGCACATCATGAGCGGGAGGCATGTGCGCTCCCCGTGTGCAACCTGCCCGAGGAGGGAGAAGCGGAAACCCTCTTGGATATGCTAGCCCAGGTTAGGGCAGGCGGATCCATTGAGGATGTGGAGGTTGGCCACCAGCTCTTGGAGGACCAACGGTCCCAGCTGTGGGCCACCCTCCTCCCCTTCCGGGGGTTGTTTACCAACCAGCCCGGAAGGACTGACTTGGCTGTCCATCACGTGGACACTGGGGATCATCCCCCGATCCGGCGTTCAGCATATCGGGTCTCCCTGGAGGTGCAGCAACACATGCGCCAGGAGATTGACGAGATGCTGAAGCTGGGGGTGATCCAGGCATCCAACAGCGCTTGGGCCTCGCCTGTAGTCCTCGTCCCTAAGAAGGACCGAACCACTCGGTTCTGCGTGGACTACAGGGGGCTCAATGCTGTCACGGTCGCCGATGCGTACCCAATGCCACGCCTCGATGACCTGCTCGATCAGTTGGCCGGGGCTCAGTACCTGACCATCATGGATCTGAGCCGGGGATATTGGCAGATCCCCCTGACTCGCAAGGCCAGGGAACGCTCTGCCTTTATTACCCCATTTGGACTGTACGAGTCCACGGTGATGCCATTCGGGATGAGGAATGCCCCTGCCACTTTCCAGCGGATGGTCAACACCCTGCTCAAGGGACTTGAAGGGTACGCGGCCGCGTACCTGGATGACATTGCCGTCTTCAGTCCCACCTGGGAGGACCACCTAGAGCATCTAGCACAGGTGCTCAGGCGGATCCACCGGGCAGGTTTGACCATCAAGCCGGGAAAGTGTCAGCTGGCCATGAGCGAGGTCCAGTACCTCGGTCACCGGGTAGGTGGGGGAACGCTGAAGCCCGAGCCTGAGAAAGTGGAGGCCATCGCATCCTGGCCCACCCCCAGGACCAAGAAGCAGGTGATGTCCTTCTTGGGGACCGCTGGGTACTATAGGAGGTTTGTTCCATGCTATAGTAGCCTGGCAAAGCCCTTGACGGACCTCACCAAGAAGAAGCTGCCCTCTGCAGTCGATTGGACAATGGACTGCGAGACAGCCTTCCGGGCCCTAAAGGACGCCCTGTCCAGCCCGCCCGTGCTACAGGCAGCCGACTTCACGCGGCCGTTTGTAGTACAGACCGACGCCAGTGACTTCGGCCTCGGTGCGGTGCTCAGCCAGGTGGACTCTGCGAGCCAAGAGCACCCAGTCTTGTACCTGAGCAGGAAGCTGTTACCAAGGGAAGTGGCCTATTCTACAATGGAGAAGGAGTGCCTGGCCATAGTGTGGGCCCTGCAGCGTCTGCAACCCTATCTATACGGGCGCCACTTCATCGTGGAGACGGACCACAATCCCCTCAGCTGGTTGCACACCGTCTCTGGGACGAATGGGCGATTGTTGCGATGGAGCCTTGCGCTCCAGCAATACGACTTCACCATTCGCCACAAAAGGGGCCGTGACCACGGTAACGCAGACGGGCTGTCCCGACAAGGAGAGGTCGCGGACGGGCGCACGGGGGAACACCGGAGTGTGCTGCCCCCTAGCGCCCTCAAAAGGGGGGAGGTGTGAGGTAAATCCTGGGATATGAAGAGGAATTATGACTAGAAGTCATAATTGCTCTCATCACTCCCTGGCAGTGCCCCCCTCCCTTCTTGTGCTCAAATGTCCAGCATCTGTGAAGGTGTCACATCCCACTTACACCTCCAACAGCCATCTCCTCTGATATGGAGATGAGATGATGTGAGGACAATGGACCCAGGATGACTCCCTGCCGTCACCCTGTAACAAGAGTTGTATCTCATTAGCAAGGCTTGGAAGTAGCCAGACAGAACGACTCCAGTAAAAAATGGTTCATATCTCGCAAGCCATATCTCCGATAAATATGGCAACCATAAAAATGGTGTTTGCGCAGGCGGACGATGCTGGCACACCTTTTTTATGGAAGGGGGAGCTTGGGAAATGCCCCAGGCGTGATATCAGCCAATGGGGAACTGGCAGACAGGTCATGAGTCCCCTCGTTCTGTAGCTAAATTCATAACTGTCACAATGAGAGCATTGGCGTCCGCCTACGACGCTCCCAGGCAAAGTTATGGCCAATATCCCCTTTGCTGGATAATTCTGATCCATGCAGGGGGAGTGGCAGTGCTTCCCTGTGAGGTCACTAAGGTAGGAGGGGACCTGGATCTGCCCAGGTTGATAACCCTACTTCGGCCATTTTCCAGTGTTCTTCTCGCTGGGGGCACGTGCAGGAAACATCTGTGGGAGTTCCTAGAAACCTGGTCTACAGCGCCCCCCTGTGGCCAGACGCACAAGGTAACTGATTGAATTTGCATACCTGTTTGTAAACCATGCTTTATCTGTAACTGTACTCTGACATAACTGTATATTCTGTAGATTCCCTATTGTATATATTGTAGTTTCTAGTGTGCTTTAGGCGATTAAATTATATAATTAATCTTGGGCTGTTCTGTTATCTCGATCTTGAATCCCACGTCTGTGTGTTCGGCTAATAGTTACCGTAAATCGGTTGGTGGCAGCGAGTTGTGCCAAGGATTATTGTGGGGAGGCCAGTGAGATTCGGGGAGAGTTTATATATTCCGCCCGCGGAGGTCGGGGGAATATATACCCTTCTCTCGCCGGGGGCCCTTCAATAATCGGCATAAGTAGTATAGCGGCCTCCTTGCTTATTGTCGGGCAATTCCATAATTGGCCTGACTATAAGAGGGGCGCTAGAGAGCGCGTCACGTGCTCTGTCTGTCGGTCGGGAGGTATAAAGTAGGGGTGACCCCCACTTGTTACCCCCCGATTGTGACGTACTGGTAGCCAGCGCGGGGGATTTCTGAGTGACCCCCCCGGTGGTTTGTGACAGGGATCTCTTAATTTTCTAGAGACTGAAGCTATATCCCATGACAAGTCCTGTTATAAGTCACCAGAGGGGTGGGATGTGGCGGTAACTTGTGTTAATTAAAAACAAAATGCCAAATTATGATCCTTGTTCAATGCCAGGAAGACACACTGCCGTATAAGATTGTTCCATATTCCAGTGGCGTTCGTCCCTCCATAAATCTGAACCATTTTAGTGACACAGGTTTAGTAAATTTTCTTTGGCTTATCCCTTTTATTTTAAATAATTGGATATGATGTATTGTTTGGTTCCCTTTATAACATCTTTTACATATTTTTATAAAAACACTGACTTTTTTTTTATTAAAATGTAATAGCTTTATTCCTCTTGCTCTATAAACTGTATCCCCGAATACACACACACACACTTTTTTATTTTGTTCACTTTCTTTAGAAATGTGAGATGTTGCAAAATTATAAGTCATTGAATGCAATGGGAGAATCCTGCTCCGCACTTACAGGCAGACAGTGGGAATGGATTGCAGCTTTGACAACTTCTTTTTCATTAAGTAGAAATGAAGTGTCAGATAAACAGACTCCGAAAAAATGGCTGCATTGTGCACCAGGTCCTATCATTTAATTGTTTCCTCCTTCCGAACCCCTACCCCCCGGCATTGTTGTCTGTCACCGATAAAGCCCCCTTTCACTGCAAGGCATCGATGTAATGAAGAGGCAAAGCGCATTAAATGTATTGTGTGATGCCGTGAATCACCCGCTACCGGAGGAATGTCCGAGCCATTTATCCACCTGATTGTGCACTTCATGTCTTGTTCCTTCTTTCTTGTCTTCATGTCTAATTGAGCCGAGTGCGTCTGACTTCAGTAACAGAGCTGTATTGGGTTTTTCGCTTAAGTCTGCAGTATTAAAATGTTCCTGTTGTCATGTACGTGGGATTTGCAGTCTCCAAGAGGCCTTATCAAATGCAGCCAGTTGGCGCTGCAGCTGCAGGAGGGCAGGGGAGCGCTCGTATGCTCGGATAATGGAGTGTAATTATACGGAAAGACTGTTACACCGCTCCTCTACTGTACCTGAGCTCCGTTTACCAAACCTATGCAAATAATCAGGGCTGTGTTTTGTTACTGGTTTCCTGCTCTGGGATCTGACTGTCTTCGGGTATCGCTTTGTTAAGTGCTTATTTACATCGATTTACATCTCAAAAGGAAAAAGTCTTAAGACAGGAGTATTTGCTACAGATGAGCGTTTTATCCGCTTGATCTCTTGCGAGAGCCCCGAATGCTGTAAGCCATGAGCACTTCCTGTCTACAGGGGCTGGGTCGCTCGTTTTTCTATAGATCATGACCATTGTCCATCCACCAGGACTATGCACATAAATAATGCACAGCACGGTACTGGATATGATGGGAGAACTTAGGCAGCGCTCACATCAGCGGCATTTTGTCACAAAACCGGATCTGTCACAAATGCGTTTCAGTTCCATTCATTTCCAATGGATTCGCGGCAAGATGCGGTCACATGCGGTTGTGTATGACGCACGCAAGTGCATCTTGCCGAGAGTCCATTGGTAATGAATGGAACTGAAAAGCATTTGTGACGGATCCGGTTTCACGGCAAAATACCGCTGATGTGAGCGCTGCCTTACCTCCCTCTGGATGGTACAAAAAATGGGCTTATGCTCTGCAATGATAGGTGCAGACAGCAAGGAAAATAAATCATTATTCAGCTATCAATCATACAGATGATATTTTAGTTCATGCATTTATGTCTGGAGACCCAAATTAGGGCCACTTTCACCATATGCTGCAGATGTTCTGGCCCCCGGGGCTCATGGTCTTACCGCAGCTCCCAGCCTGCGAGATCAGGACGGATCTCCCGGAGTAAACTCTAAAGCGGGCTTTACACGCTACGATATTGCTAGCAATATCGTACGCAAAAGTACCCGCCCCCGTCGTGCATGCGATTTCGTGTGATCACTGCCGCAGCGAACATTATCGCTACGGCAGCATCACACGCACTTACCTGGTCAGCGGCGTCGCTGTGACTGCCGAACAATCCCTCCCTCAAGGGGGAGGGGCGTTCGGCATCACCGCGACATCACTAAGCGGCCAGCCAATCAAAGCAGAGGGGCGGAGATGAGCGGTACGTAACATCCCGCCCACCTCCTTCCTTACGCATTGCGGCCGGCGGCAGGTAAGGAGATGTTTGTCGCTCCTGCGGTGTCACACATAGCGATGTGTGCTGCCACATGAGCGACGAACAACATCGATAATAAACCATTACCGATTTTTGCTTTTGGGACGACCTCTCCATGGTGAACGATTTTTACCATTTTTGAGGTCACTGGTAAGTGTTACACGCTGCGATATCGTTAATGACGCCGGACGTGCGTCACTAACAACGTGACCCCGACGATAAAACATTAACGATATCGTAGCGTGTAAAGCCCCCTTTACAGCACAGGATCCAATCCAGTCCTTAAAGCAGCCGCTGATGGGCTGCAGCGCACAATATACGTCACACGAGCGCCAGCAGACAGTGTCAACATCTCCCGTTAGGTACTGGTCCAGAAGAGGGGTATATGACGCTTTTATTTTACATGAAGCTCTGCTGCATTTAAGAAGCAGTTGACAAAGTAGTAGACAACACTTAAAAACTAAACTATAAGCCTCGTCCTTATGTGACACATTAAAAAAAAAAAAAAAAATTAAAAAAAAAAAAAATTAAATAATAATAATAATAATAATAATAATAATAATAATAATAATAATAAAAAATATATATCAGTTGCATCGGTAAACTAAATCTCCTGGGAGGGCATGCCTGTGGTATCCGGATACAATTTCCAGCGTGAATATGAGCAGAATGCTGACTATCCTCTCTGACGGACGCCATCGCTGCCTTCGGATGGCGTAATTTTCAGAAGCAGTTTTACTATTTTTGGCCACCAGCGCACTATCTGCATTGAAATGAAATTTTAACCACACCATATTTTGCATCCACTGAGTCTGAACAGATTTTATAGCACTTGCTTTATTTCTTGAACTGCACCCAAAACCTGATTTTTGGATCTTGGACAATCTGCTTTTTAGTGCATTTCTTTCCATAGCCGTCTCATTGCTTTACCCTCATTTGTTACTGCTTTATGATGTATTTTTACACCCCCCCCCCCCCCCCCCTCTGTAGGGGTAGTATTGCACATGGCACTAGGTTACTCGCATATTTTACGCTAGGTGTAGAGGATGGTAAAGTCGACCTTACAGGAGACGGAGGCAGATCTCTCCAGCCCTCCGTCAATCACGCTTCAAGACGGCTTCTTGCCGCCCTTCACCGGCACTTCTGCCAGCGAGTACAAGAGGGAGCTGTATGTCAGCCACTTGTTTCTATGGAAACACAGATGGGTCATTTTACAAAAGGCACTTATCAATGGTAAAGCATCCCAAGACCGATGATCAATTTCCTTATGTACACATGAACAGTAGGCGAACACGTGACGGTGCATACTAAGAGGCGATCCTCATACATAGGAAAGCGGTTTTCATCGCTCAGAGATTAGCTCTACCCATAAACATCGCAATGTACAAGGCAGCGAAGACACCACGGGACGTAACTGGGATAACGGCGCTAAATGCAAATACAACAAATGAATGTTTCACCTGTAAGTAACTGGGGGGGGGGGATAGAATAAGTCTGGACCCAAGAGAAGAAAATAGCAGTCCGTCAATCTAATCAGAGGGCCCCAGGCGGGGATCTAGGGGCCGCAGATACGGCACTCGGGGGTAGTGTCCAGCGGCCATACTGGATGGTGCAGGTGCTTCTCCTACACGTCCTCCTACACATCCTCCATAATGTGGTGCCTATATAGACTTACATTAGGACTTATTGCACCTCCATACATCTGAGGTTGCAGATTTCAGAATAAAAACCTTTTTCTAACCAAAAAGAAATCTGTTTTACTGGGCACTGGAAGAAAGCAATAGATAATACAAAGGCATCGTACAATATGGAGCCATGGGGACTTTTATCACTTGTACAGCGATGTTCACACGTATCTTCATTTCCGGTCCTGGATCGCTCACATTATGGGAAAAAAGGTGCTCTACGGATCTATAATGGGGTCCATCAAGTCCCATCATTATAACAAGGTGCATGTAGAGCAAGAGTAAGAAGTGCAATGAATGGCGCACAGCAGTTTTACCCTTTGGTTTGGGCTCTGTTCACATTCACATACATAAATCACCAGCAAGAAAAATATAGTCAATATAAAAATTAACTTTTATTGATTAAAAAAAAATTAAAAGAAACAGGATGTCTCAGGAAAACAAGCCCCCAGAAGGGGTTAAAAAATTGTATCACAACTTGTTATGTTGTGAACACAAAAAGAATTTACATAGTTAATGTCACCCCGTATAAATGGTGTATATAGCAATGGAACAATATACTAATAAATATATATACTAACACGAGTGTGTTTATAAAAAAATAATAATTCCAAACAGCTGATGACAAAGCAAGTAACAGAACATATACCTACGGGGTATCACAAAAGTGCAAGTAAGTGTCCCACACCCTCTCCGACGCACGTTTTGCACTTATAGCGCTTCTTCCTGCTGTGCCAGATGTGATTGGTATTTGCGGTTGTTTCAATCGTTTCCAACCACGAAGTACAATTTAAAATGTTTGACATCTGAAAACAGGGCGCTGGCAACATTACCAAACACTGCTTGCCCCAAGGCTATGGCCATATTACATTATAGAGAAATCTGGCACAATAAGGCATTGTGGAAATGGTGACCCAGCCGCCAGAACATTAAGGGCCGCAATATCCTAGTAAATATTTTATTTGGTGAAAACTGTTTTGCAAAATGAGTCTTATCGACATTGTGCAATGGGCGCTGTCATCCTCATACCAGGGCTCCAGGAGGTATGCCAAACGTAGAGAGTAGGTCCCTGACTATCCCCAAATAACTAGGAGAAATAGATTCTGGTTTATAAGGCATCATCGCTTTATAATTACAATTATTTGTTTGTTATAGATTAAAAAAGCCAAAACAAAGCACACCCTTCTCAAAACTGCACCTAATAAAACTGACAGCTCGCCTACAGAATAATGAAGGGGCACAAAACTCCCTCCAAAATTTTGAGGCCCTCATTTATACTTCCAGCTCCCCGCTCTATTCTGAGGTATGATCTGACTGTGCCTCCCCCCACGTCACACACACACACACACAAACATAAATAAATAAATAAATAAATAAATAAATGGTCAAAGAAATTGTCACAAAGAAGTTCAGCAGCAGAGTCATCCTTGGGAGAATATTTTAAGAAATTCCCATTTGCACGTGGTGCAGACACGTCAGTGGGAATACTGGACTGTGCACTTCTTCCAGGTGATAATGGCTGCCCATTGTATAAGGGAAAGGGAGGATAGACGTGTCCTGATCGGCTGGGGGTCGCCGGCGGTCGATTCTTCGGGGACTGACCACCACGGCTCAGACCCGAGCATTCACAATACTGGTGCCTGCTGTTAGGATGCGAGCGCCCGATTTTTCTGGCTCATTCAGGTCTTCATCGTTACATGTTGTTACACTGATGGTATTAGGACATGAAGAGTAAACTGCACTTCACGCAACTACAAATGGGAGCAAGTTCGTGTTTGCTGAAAACTGTATAAAGTCAGGACATGACGGACGGCAGCAGGTCACGTGGAGCCTGCACCGAATACATGACATATACTCAATGACCAGTTCAGTGCAGCAGTACACAGCGCACCGCGGCACGTCACCTTTATCGTGCTGTGCGTCACTATAAAAATGGAAGAAGTAATTATAGACCGGTGATCTCCAACTGTTGCTGCCATGACGGCCGGACATGGTCAGGGCAGAATTGTGGTCTCGTCACACCTGAAGATCTGCAGGTAAAGATAATAATGACGAAGATCTAATCATAAAATAAGGGCCAGTGCACACCGCTCCGTAAGAGGCCGTGTCACAGGCTCCAGAAAGACAAACTCACATGCACCAGTGTTTATGGATTTTGCACGGATTAGGTCTAAGTAACATGTCACAAACCTTGTTAAGGGCTTATTCACACGACTATAGTGGCTGCAATTCTCCGCTCATTTTCCGGTCTCCTGATCACTATATGGTGGGGGGAATACGGCGATCACTGGTCTATGACAAGTGCAGACACCACTAGGGTGAGATGAGCCCGCACTGCTGTGGGCTGCCATCATGACCGTGGGGTCCTACAAGTCTTTTCACTGAACTCTATAAGAAATAGTTAGTTTTGATGTTGCCTTGTGGTTGTGGGTACATTTCTTCTATGGTTTTTAAGATTGTAAAAGGGTTTAAAGTTGCGTGCAATTTTTTTTTTGAGTGATTGCCTGCAGTGGTCACACATTCAATTATTGACTATAAAGTGGAAATTCACTTCAAGGGCATTTTTCAAAATTTACGACAAAGCATTTTTAAAAGGGGCATTCTGGATAAAAAAAAGCAGCCTGCTCTCTGCGGGTGGCACTTTTTTCTTCTCCATTTTCCCCAAGTACCACACATACAAATTAGATCAAAATTAGCGAAACCAAATGGTGTTAGACACACTGATGTGAATGGAGGCTTCCAGTCTCTTGTGACAATTATATGGGGACAGAGTAGAGCCATTCCTTTGGGATTTCAGTGGCCGATCCTTTCATTTTCAGGGTACACAAGAGTCTGCCAGCGGCCCTCTCCTTTCTGAGGGCTCGTGTGTACGGGCGAGTTCTCATGTACATGGCCACCCTTAGGGTAAGTTCACACAGTGCCCACAAAAACGCAGAATGTCAATTATTTTTGCATTTCCCACCCATTGAGTTCAATGAGATGTTCAAAAACGCAATCAAAAACGCAAATTGCAAATATAGCTGCGTTTTAGTGCGTTTCTATGACTAAACGCAGCTATAAACGCAAGGGGTGGGCAGTAAAGTAACGTGTACAGGAAGAGGATTCCTTCTGTCAGTAAATACAGAAGCGTGAATACTGCCGGTACTGCCACCGCTGCTTCAATCTCCCGTAGGGCGGCATGTCCGCTCCCGTCCTGCGCCATTGCCGGGCGGAAGTTGGAAGCAACTGCGAAATCAAAAGTGAACAGTAGAAAAAAAAAAAAAAGTCATACTCACCTGTCTGCAGACTCCCGGTGCCATGTCCGCTCCCAACTCCTCTCCCGGTACCGCTGCTCTGGCTGTGTGCCGGCTCCCAGGCAGCACGTCCGATGGATACAGGACCTGCCGCTGATCACCTGGCGCAGTCACATGGTGCGGCACCTGACGCATCAGCTGATCGTAAGTCTCGCGGTGACGCCGGCTTTTTACCGCCGGGCCGGCTTAAACTATCAGCTGATGCCGTCAGGAGACTGCTTCACTGATCACCGGCAGCTCCTGGTGCGATCGGACAGTAGTCAGCACAGACGTGTGTATTTTATTTTTTTTTGCACCGATGCATCAGCTGATTGTATAAACAGCTTTTATACAATCAGCTGATGTGTCATGTGATTCAGGCCCTTGAACCTGACACATCATCTGATCGCTTTGCCTTCCAGCAAACCGATCAGATGATAATGGATCCGGATTGGACGGCGCGGGACCCTTGACCCAGGATGACTGCGGAGGGGGGTTCTTTATTTCAATAAAGATGGAGTCACTAATTGAATTGTGTTGTGTTTTATTTCTACTAAAAATATTTTTCTGTGTGTTGTGATTTTTTTTCTCTTTACTAGAAATTTATGGTGGCCATGTCTAATATTGCCGTGACACCATGAATTTCGGGCTTAGGGCCAGCTAATATACAGCTAGCCCTAACCCCATCATTATCCAGTTAGCCACACGTCACCAGGGCAGCTGGAAGAGTTGGATACAGCGCCACAAGATGGCGCTTCTATGAAAGCACCATTTTCTGGGGTGGCTGCAGACTGCAATTTGCAGCAGGGGTGCCCAGAAAGCTTGGGCACTCTGCACTACGGATTCCAATCCCCAGCTGCCTAGTTGTACCTGGCTGGACTCTAAAATTGGGCGAAGCCCACGTCTTTTTTTTTTTTTTAAATTATTTCATGCAATTCATGAAATAATTTTAAAAAAAGGGCTTCAATATATTTTTAGTTCCCAGCCTGGTACAAATAGGCAGCTGGGGGTTGGGGGCAGCCCATACCTGCCTGCTGTACCTGGCTAGCATACAAAAATATGGTGAAGCCCACGTCATTTTTTGGGGGGGGGGCAAAAAACTCCTGCATACAGTCCTGGATGGAGGATGCTGAGCCTTGCAGTTCTGCAGCTGCTGACTGCTCTCCTGCATACACTATTGGATGGAATTGGTTAGAGGATTTCACCAGCACAAAACTCCAGGCATTTTGTTCTTTAAAATAAAACTTCCTTTATTTTCTTATCATTAAAAAGTCCATGCTATGGTGGTCAAGCCCATGTCAGAGAGTTGCTGCTCTCTCCATACGTAGTCTGTCTGAAGTAACAAAAATCTGATTGCTATTAGCTTCATTCCTCTGGTCTTCCATTTTATGACACAATTTTTTATATAAGGAACTATGAGTCATGCAATTTCATCATATATAGTATACAATGTCTCTTATTGAAAAGATCCAAAACAATGATAATTGACTTACTGACAGTTCCTATTCATAAATCACAGGGAGCACGGGTATAGCAGCTCAAGGTGAAGGTAGAAAGAGGTTTTTTGCCCAGCTCACCTGTGTGATGGAAGCCATCACACAGCAATCAGATTTTTGTTACTTCAGACAGACTACGTATGGAGAGAGCAGCAACTCTCTGACATGGGCTTGACCACCATAGCATGGACTTTTTAATGATAAGAAAATAAAGGAAGTTTTATTTTAAAGAACAAAATGCCTGGAGTTTTGTGCTGGTGAAATCCTCTAACCAATTTCAATGCACATGGACTGGCTCTCCAAACCTCTTCTCCGTGCACAGCCCAGGATCACTGGCTTCCATCACACAGGTGAGCTGGGCAAAAAACCTCTTTCTAACTATTGGATGGAGTATGCTGAGCCTTATAGTTCTGCTCCCCCTGCCTCTCCCTCCAGCATACAGTCCTGGATGGAGAATGTGAGCCTTGTAGTTCTGCAGCTGTCTTCTCTCCTGCATACACTAGTGGAGAATGAAGAACATATTGAAGAAGGAAATTAGACTTTTTTTTTTTAAACAAATCTTTAATGACCTTGTTCACTGATAAAAACCGCAGTGAGTAAAAACGCAGCAAAACGCAGCAAAGAAGGGAATTTTGTTTACTTACCGTAAATTCCTTTTCTTCTAGCTCCAATTGGGAGACCCAGACAATTGGGTGTATAGGCTATGCCTCCGGAGGCCGCATAAAGTATTACACTTAAAAGTGTTAAGCCCCTCCCCTTCTGCCTATACACCCCCCGTGCTCCCACGGGCTCCTCAGTTTTGGTGCAAAAGCAAGAAGGAGGAAAAAGAATTATAAACTGGTTTAAAGTAACTTCAATCCGAAGGAATATCGGAGAACTGAAACCATTCAACATGAACAACATGTGTACACAAAAAAACAGGGGCGGGCGCTGGGTCTCCCAATTGGAGCTAGAAGAAAAGGAATTTACGGTAAGTAAACAAAATTCCCTTCTTCTTTGTCGCTCCATTGGGAGACCCAGACAATTGGGACGTCCAAAAGCAGTCCCTGGGTGGGTAAAATAATACCTCGTAAGAGAGCCGTAAAACGGCCTCTTCCTACAGGTGGGCAACCGTCGCCTGAAGGACTCGTCTACCTAGGCTGGCATCCGCCGAAGCATAGGTATGCACCTGATAGTGTTTCGTGAAAGTGTGCAGGCTCGACCAGGTAGCCGCCTGACACACCTGCTGAGCCGTAGCCTGGTGCCTCAAAGCCCAGGACGCGCCCACGGCTCTGGTAGAATGGGCCTTCAGCCCTGAGGGAACCGGAAGCCCAGCCGAACGGTAGGCTTCGAGAATTGGCTCCTTGATCCACCGAGCCAAGGTTGATTTGGAAGCCTGTGACCCTTTACGCTGGCCAGCGACAAGGACAAAGAGTGCATCCGAGCGGCGCAGGGGCGCCGTACGAGAAATGTAGAGTCTGAGTGCTCTCACCAGATCTAACAAGTGCAAATCCTTTTCACATTGGTGAACTGGATGAGGACAAAAAGAAGGTAAGGAGATATCCTGATTGAGATGAAAGGGGGATACCACCTTAGGGAGAAATTCCGGAACCGGACGCAGAACCACCTTGTCCTGGTGAAAAACCAGGAAAGGGGCTTTGCATGACAGCGCTGCTAGCTCAGACACTCTCCGAAGCGAAGTGACTGCTACTAGAAAAACCACTTTCTGCGAAAGGCGTGAGAGAGAAATATCTCTCATTGGCTCGAATGGTGGTTTCTGAAGAACCAGCAGCACCCTGTTCAGATCCCAGGGTTCTAACGGCCGCTTGTAAGGAGGAACGATGTGACAAACCCCCTGCAGGAACGTGCGTACCTGTGGAAGTCTGGCTAGGCGCTTCTGGAAAAACACAGAGAGCACTGAGACTTGTCCCTTAAGGGAGCCGAGCGACAAACCCTTTTCCAGTCCAGATTGAAGGAAGGACAGAAAAGTGGGCAAGGCAAAAGGCCAGGGAGAAAAACCCTGAGCAGAGCACCACGACAGGAAAATTTTCCACGTCCTGTGGTAGATCTTGGCGGATGTTGGTTTCCTAGCCTGTCTCATAGTGGCAATGACGTCTTGAGATAACCCTGAAGACGCTAGGATCCAGGACTCAATGGCCACACAGTCAGGTTGAGGGCCGCAGAATTCAGATGGAAAAACGGCCCTTGAGATAGCAAGTCTGGTCGGTCTGGTAGTGCCCACGGTTGGCCGACCGTGAGATGCCACAGATCCGGGTACCACGACCGCCTCGGCCAGTCTGGAGCGACGAGGATGACGCGGCGGCAGTCGGCCCTGATCTTGCGTAACACTCTGGGCAACAGTGCCAGCGGAGGAAACACATAAGGGAGCTGAAACTGCGACCAATCCTGAACTAAGGCGTCTGCCGCCAGAGCTCTGGGATCTTGAGACCGTGCCATGAACGTCGGTACCTTGTTGTTGTGCCGGGACGCCATGAGGTCGACGTCCGGCACCCCCCAGCGGCAACAGATCTCCTGAAACACGTCCGGGTGAAGGGACCATTCCCCTGCGTCCATGCCCTGGCGACTGAGATAATCTGCTTCCCAGTTTTCCACGCCTGGAATGTGAACTGCAGAGATGGTGGAGGTCGTGGCTTCCACCCACATCAAAATCCGCCGGACTTCCTGGAAGGCTTGCCGACTGCGTGTGCCGCCTTGGTGGTTGATGTATGCCACCGCTGTGGAATTGTCCGACTGAATTCTGATCTGCTTGCCTTCCAGCCACTGCTGGAACGCTTTCAGGGCAAGATACACTGCCCGTATTTCCAGAACATTGATCTGAAGCGAGGACTCTTGCTGGGTCCACGTACCCTGAGCCCTGTGGTGGAGAAAAACCGCTCCCCACCCTGACAGACTCGCGTCCGTCGTGACCACCTCCCAGGATGGGGGTAGGAAGGATTTCCCCTTCGATAATGAAGTGGGAAGAAGCCACCACCGAAGGGAAGCTTTTGTCGCCTGAGAGAGGGAGACGTTCCTGTCGAGGGACGTCGGCTTCCTGTCCCATTTGCGTAGGATGTCCCATTGAAGAGGACGCAGGTGAAACTGCGCGAAAGGAACTGCCTCCATTGCTGCCACCATCTTCCCCAGGAAGTGCATGAGGCGCCTCAAGGGGTGTGACTGGCCTAGAAGGAGAGATTGTACCCCTGTCTGTAGTGACCGCTGCTTGATCAGCGGAAGCTTCACTATCGCTGAGAGGGTATGAAACTCCATGCCAAGGTATGTGAGCGATTGGGCCGGTGTCAGATTTTACTTTGGAAAATTGATGATCCACCCGAAACTCTGGAGAGTCTCCAGGGTAGCGTCGAGGCTGTGTTGGCATGCCTCTAGAGAGGGTGCCTTGATCAACAGATCGTCCAAGTAAGGGATCACCGAGTGACCCTGAGAGTGGAGGACCGCTACTACAGTAGCCATAACCTTGGTGAAAACCCGTGGGGCTGTTGCCAGGCCGAACGGCAGTGCCACGAACTGCAGGTGTTCGTTTTCTATGGCGAAGCGCAAGAAGCGCTGGTGCTCTGGAGCAATCGGTACGTGGAGATAAGCATCTTTGATATCGATCGATGCAAGGAAATCTCCTTGGGACATTGAGGCGATGACGGAGCGGAGGGATTCCATCCGGAACCGCCTGGTCGTTACGTGTTTGTTGAGAAGTTTCAGGTCCAGGACAGGACGGAAAGACCCGTCCTTCTTTGGGACCACAAACAAGTTGGAGTAAAAACCGTGGCCCTGTTGCTGAAGAGGAACAGGGACCACCACTCCTTCTGCCTTCAGAGTGCCCAGCGCCAGCAGAAGAGCCTCGGCTCGCTCGGGAGGCGGGGATGACCTGAAGAATCGAGTCGGGGGACGAGAGGTGAACTCTATCTTGCAACCGTGAGACAGAATGTCTCTCACCCAACGGTCTTTTACCCGTGGCAGCCAGGCGTCGCAAAAGCGGGAGAGCCTGCCACCGACCGAAGATGCGGAGTGAGGAGGCCGAAAGTCATGAGGAAGCCGCTTTGGTAGCGGCACCTCCGGTGGCCTTTTTAGGACGTGACTTAGACCGCCATGCGTCAGAGTTCCTTTGATCTTTGAGGCCTTTTGGACGAGGAGAACTGGGACCTGCCCGCGCCCCGAAAGGACCGAAACCTCGACTGCCCCTTCCTCTGTTGGGGTATGTTCGGTTTGGGCTGGGGTAAGGATGTATCCTTTCCCTTGGATTGTTTGATGATTTCATCCAAACGCTCGCCAAACAATCGGTCGCCAGAAATTGGCAAACTGGTTAAGCGCTTTTTGGAAACAGAATCTGCCTTCCATTCCCGTAGCCACAAGGCCCTGCGGAGTACCACCGAATTGGCGGCTGCAACCGCCGTACGGCTCGCAGAGTCCAGGACAGCATTAATAGCGTAAGACGCAAATGCCGACGTCTGAGTGGTTATGGACGCCACCTGTGGCGCGGACGTGCGTGTGGCTGCGTCAATTTGCGCTTGACCTGCTGAGATAGCTTGTAGCGCCCATACGGCTGCGAACGCTGGGGCAAAAGAAGCGCCGATAGCTTCATAGATGGATTTCAACCAGAGTTCCATCTGCCTGTCAGTGGCATCTTTGAGTGAAGCCCCATCTTCCACTGCAAGTATGGATCTAGCTGCCAGTCTGGAGATTGGAGGATCCACTTTGGGACACTGAGCCCAACTTTTGACCACGTCAGGGGGAAAAGGATAACGTGTATCCTTAAGACGCTTAGAAAAACGCTTATCTGGACAAGCATGGTGATTCTGGACTGCCTCTCTGAAATCAGAGTGGTCCAGAAACATACTCGGTGTACGCTTGGGAAACCTGAAACGGAATTTCTCCTGCTGAGAAGCTGACTCCTCCACCGGAGGAGCTGAAGGAGAAATATCCAACATACGATTGATGGACGCAATAAGGTCGTTCACTATGGCGTCCCCGTCCGGAGTATCAAGATTGAGAGCGGCCTCAGGATCAGAATCCTGATCAGCTGTCTCCGCATCATCAACCAGAGATTCCCCCCTCTGAGACCCTGCACAATATGAGGATGTCGAGGGAAAATCTAAGCGAGCTCGCTTAGTCGGTCTGGGGCTGGGGTCTGTGTCAGGACCCTCAGCCTGGGATCCATGAGATACCCCGGGAGGACATTGTTGGTCCAGCTGAGGTGGGCCAGGGAACAAAGATTCAACAGAGTCCCTGTGCTGAGATACCGGCCTGGACTGCAAGGCTTCTAGTATCTTAGCCATAGTCTCAGAGAGTTTTGCAAACTCCGTCCCCGTCACCTGAACAGTGTTAGCAGGTGGCTCCCCCTGGGCCCCTCTTAGCAGAGGCTCCGGCTGAGTAAGTGCCACAGGGGCCGAACAGTGCACACAATGAGGGTCAGTGGAACCTGCCGGTAGCGGGGTCTTACATGCGGCGCAGGCAACATAATAAGCCTGTGTTTTGGCACCCCTGCCTTTCGTGGGCGCCATTCTATTATCTTCCCTGAGTAACACAATAGGGTATATAGCCAGAAATCAACTGTGCACCATACAGTGTAAAACATATATACCATAAACATATAATGTTACACTACTGCACAATGGGGCTAGCACCACAGGTGCTGCTTACCACCCGCCTAAAGCGGTTGTGAGGCCACCAGAGTCCCTGCCTGGGTCTCCCAGACTTTGTCCCCCTCTGCAGCGTCCGAGGAGCTGACAGGAATGGCTGCCGGCGTCCTGAGGAGAGGAGGGAGCCGTGGGCGTGACCCAGAAAGAGCGGGAACTGGTGCCCGCACTGTGCACAGTGAGAGGGGTGGAGTATGCAAAGCATGCTCCAGCCCTCAGTGCTGCTCGTTCTGTGCAGCGTCCCGCCCTTCCCCTGCCTGTCAGGGCTGTGGGCGGGAGGAAAGGAAACTAGGCCGCAAAAAGCCGGGGACTCTAGTAATAAACGCGGCCGCCGTAAAAGCGCGGCCGGCGTGAAAGTCCCCGGTGCACTACAAGTCCCAGCCGCGCCGCAGTATTTCCATGGCCGCGGCGGTCAGTGCGGCAGTCCCTATACATAAACACACTCAGCAACGCTGAGTGTGTAATGGCACATATTAACCCGGTCAGCGCCGTGGTCCCCGGTGCACTAGCACACCCAGCAAAGCTGGAGTGTTGCTGTGCGCTGTCCCCACAGGGATACAGAGTACCTCCAAGTAGCAGGGCCATGTCCCTGAACGATACCCGGCTCCTATCCAGCAGGCTCCACAGGAGTTGTGGATGAAGCACGGTCTCAGTGCCTGGAGACCGATAGGATCCCACTTCACCCAGAGCCCTGAGGGGGATGGGGAAGGAAAACAGCATGTGGGCTCCAGCCTCCGTACCCGCAATGGATACCTCAACCTTACAACACCGCCGACAAGAGTGGGGTGAGAAGGGAGCATGCTGGGGGCTCTATATGGGCCCACTTTTCTTCCATCCGACATGGTCAGCAGCTGCTGCTGACCAATCTGTGGAGCTGTGCGTGCGTGTCTGACCTCCTTCGCACAAAGCAAAAAACTGAGGAGCCCGTGGGAGCACGGGGGGTGTATAGGCAGAAGGGGAGGGGCTTAACACTTTTAAGTGTAATACTTTGTGCGGCCTCCGGAGGCATAGCCTATACACCCAATTGTCTGGGTCTCCCAATGGAGCGACAAAGAAAAACGCACCAAAATGCGGTAGAAATGCATGCGTTTTTGACACGGTTTTTTGCAGCAAAAATAAGTGCATGCATATAGGGAGTACAAAAAAAAAAAAAAGGCAAGGTTACTGAAGGAAACATTAGCGTAATAAAAATGTACTGAAAATTAAAACGTGAAGAGAAGCTTTAAGATGCAGTAATTTGCACGTCAAACATGGTTAATTATTTCCAATGAAGCTGAGCAGATATGCTTGACCTTCAAGTTGAAGAAAAATGTAAATGGTAATTACACCTCAAGCTCCTCTTCTGATGACACATTCACAAATAAGCTTAAAATTAAAAGTAAAATCAAAGCCGGTTAATATTACTGACAGGCTGCAGACGCTGGGATCTGGGAAATCCATCTCTGCTAAATCCGAGCTCGCAGCATAATTTAGGCCACGGTCAAAAATACATTCATGGAAAACTAAAATAACCATACGATGATGTCTGGCCGCAAGTAATTAAGCACCTGTTTCCCTGGCAGATCGTGCTCCTAAACTGCCGGTATATAAAGCGCTGTCACTCCAGGTACGGAGGTTTTGATTATTGATGCTCCTCACGTCGAGGCCGCAAAACTCATCACAAAGCTGCAGGAGCAAAGTACCTGGAAGCAACTAACTTGGAGGGACGTAACGGGAGCATCCAGGTTGAGGTCTTTGCAGACAGTGATAAGGAAAAAGCACTCGAGCGGAAAATAGTTGTAAGTAGCACAATACTATTCCAGCCTGCGAGAAGCTACCCTCCTGATTGAGGGCCTATCATGGGAGACAAAACGCAATTAAGCTGCAGATCAGATGGGACCTCATTACACCAAAATATACGGCAAGCTCCTATATTAGCAATCTGAGCCTAGCAAGAACAACAAGCAAACAGCGGAGCGTGAGATCGACCCCCTGTTATTTTAGTGCTACAATTTAACAAATAATTTCGCTTCGTTCCCCGGGCAGAGGAGACATTTCTGCTGTAAACTTTACCATGGAGAAAGCTGGGACTGACACAGCGTGTATGCAGAGGGGAGAGCGGCTGGAAATGATTTTATGTAGACACGTTCACGGCTGCAGACTGGGATTACACTTTCATTTACAGCTTGGGAGGAGTCGGATTGCAGAAGAGCTCTCAGAATAAACCAGCGTTGATGCTGAATATAAAAGCACAGCTGGGCGTTCCTCAGCGCCGTGACCAGGGCCTCCCACGTGACGGACATACACCAGTCCCAGAAACTGGCAATCTGCAACCTCAATAGCTGCACTTACTACAAAACAAGCAGATAATCGTTTGTTTTGTTTTTAGACTTTAACCCATTCCCTGCGCTTTGTCAGAACCCAATGTATAGAGCGGGCTCAGGCGCCGGCTGCCTAAGGGTTATGTGCACTTGTCACATTTTAGCAGTGACAAACAGCACTATACTGTCCCATCAAAGTGAATAAGGCTTCTGAAATCTCATGCACACTTTCTCCTGGCAGAGCTGAAACCATTTCCAATCTGTAAGCCTGTGTGCACACATGGCAGGTTGGTTGTGTTTTTGTCGAGATTTGTTTTCTGTGCAGATTTGTCACTAAACCTGAAGGGTTCCCCGATGTAAGCAAAGTGAATGAGAATCCTGGAGTCTCGTCCACACATTACCTATTCTGGATTTGCTGGTTTGGTGCCGACATAAAGGGAACCAATCACCAGGATTTTCCTATATAAGCTAAGCCAGGGCTATACTGGCACCATCAGGCTGATTCTATACATACAGTGCTATACTGGCACCATCAGGCTGATTCTATACATACAGTGCTATACTGGCACCATCAGGCTGATTCTATACATACAGTGCTATACTGGCGCTATCAGGCTGATTTTATATATATATACACAATGCTATACTGGCACTATCAGGCTGATTCTATACATACAGTGCTATACTGGCGCTATCAGGCTGATTCTATACATACAGTGCTATACTGGCACCATCAGGCTGATTCTATACATACAGTGCTATACTGGCACTATCAGGCTGATTTTATATATATACACAATGCTATACTGGCACTATCAGGCTGATTCTATACATACAGTGCTATACTGGCGCTATCAGGCTGATTCTATACATACAGTGCTATACTGGCACTATCAGGCTGATTATATATATACACAATGCTATACTGGCACTATCAGGCTGATTCTATACATACAGTGGTATACTGGCGCTATCAGGCTGATTCTATACATACAGTGCTATACTGGCACTATCAGGCTGATTCTATACATACAGTGCTATACTGGCACTATCAGGCTGAGTCTATACATACAGTGCTATACTGGCGCTATCAGGCTCATTCTATACATACAGTGCTATACTGGCACTATCAAGCTGATTCTATACATACAGCGCTATACTGGCACTATCAAGCTGATTCTATACATACAGCGCTATACTGGCGCTACCAGGCTGATTCTATACATACAGTGCTATACTGGCGCTACCAGGCTGATTCTATACATACAGTGCTATATTGGCACTATCAGGCTGAGTCTATACATACAGTGCTATACTGGCACTATCAGGCTGAGTCTATACATACAGTGCTATACTGGCGCTATCAGGCTGATTCTATACATACATACAGTGCTATACTGGCACTATCAGCCTGAGTCTATACATACAGTGCTATACTGGCACTATCAGCCTGAGTCTATACATACAGTGCTATACTGGCACTATCAGCCTGAGTCTATACATATAGGGCTATACTGGCACTATCAGGCTGATTCTATACATACAATGCTATACTGGTGCTATCAGGCTGATTCTATACATACAGTGCTATACTGGCACTATCAGGCTGATTATATATATACAGTGCTATACTGGCACTATCAGGCTGATTCTATACATACAGTGCTATACTGGCGCTATCAGGCTGATTCTATACATACAATGCTATACTGGCACTATCAGCCTGAGTCTATACATACAGTACTATACTGGCATTATCAGGCTGATTCTATACATATAGGGCTATACTGGCACTATCAGGCTGGTTCTATACCTACAGTGCTATACTGAATACCCCCCAGATATTATCTGCTCCTCAGCTGCTGTCACTCAACAAGCTGCTAATTTTATAAACTTTACTTTTCAAAACCTAAACATCTGAGCTGACCACTACAGGTATGTATAGAATCAGCCTGATAGTGCCAGTATAGCACTGTATGTATAGCATCAGCCTGATAGTGCCAGTATAGCACTGTATGTATAGCATCAGCCTGATAGTGCCAGTATAGCACTGTATGTATAGACTACCAAAAAAGTTTCATCAAAGCTAGGCTAATGCTGCAATGAGTCTCTGACACTGACAGCCGGCTCTGCAGTGTGTGTGTGTCAGTGATTACAGCACGTTCACAGAGATATACGAGGCTGTTACAACAGTCCGGAGAGCCTCGGCCTCCCTGCTCTCAGACCCATATTGTGGACAGCTGGACTAATCACACATGCACGCACCGATCTCTCTGGCTTTAACAACCTTCACCAATGGTAGGTGCTGAAAATCCACATTTTTTTTGACATGTAGCTCAACTGTTAGGTTTAGATAAACCCTACCAAAAAGAACCTTACAAGACAATGGCCTCAATATTTTAATTTCATAACATATACTTCATAGGAACATAAGGACAAACCAGTAGAACCAGGAAGGTGAACGCTGCCGAGCCCATTACCACCAGTAGCAGTGAATGGGTGAGGAGGGGGTGGTGTATTTATAGACCACATTGTGTTTACCCTGGTGGCAGTCAGGGATGATCCAAACCCCTGTCCCCGAGAACTGAAAGCAGAGTAATGCGGGCTTTAACCACTCGTTCCATGGATACCCAGACGAGAGTGTGTTTACGCTATGAAGAGGCTGAGCACTAATGGCAGCACATTCACAAGCCTCTTTAGCTGCAGAAAATGAAGAAATACAACAATTGCCAATTTGAAAGGAAGTGGAGCTGTAAACATGCCACATAAAAGCACAGAGAGCCCAGTAATGTACTGTGCTGCTCTAAATTGTACTGTCAGGAGAAGTATCCTCTAACCAGTAATATCAGCAGAATGGGGGCCCCACATCCCCCTCTGGGGACACACAAATCAGCGCACACAGTGCCGGCCGTCACACCGTTCACACTAAGCACTTCACTGAGGCCTCATGCAACCCAAGCGGAGAGCGTGGAGCCTCATAGAAGAAGCCAGGGACGTCTGCAGACTCCAGCACTGCCAGGAAGAAGAAACATTTCACCTCCAATCAAAGCCTAAAAATGCACAGAATAAACAACCCGTCCAAACACAGTGCAGTATAACCGTCACATCGTATGCGGTGCATTAATAGCCGGTGAGCCCGAGCTGCGCAGCACAGAGGGGTCTCTCCGTGCCAGACCCCAAACTCTTCATTTCGCTTGTTTCTTCTCACCATAGAGCAGTGCATTGTGGGAGCCTGGACCAATGTTACAGAAATCTCTGCTGTTTGGTCCCTGGGGGTAACCCATCAAAACTGTATGGGGCTTAGTGGATTTTGCAATAAATTGTCTTGCGTTTGTAACTTTGTAGCCATCTTGCGCCTATAAAAACTGGAACATTGTAACAAAACTGCATCTCAACAGTTAACGACAAAATCCACCGTTCCCCCCCCCCCCCACACGCCCTAAAAAGGAATACTTTGTTTGGGGTGTATTACCAGTACACAAGGGCAGTAAGCCATGGGCCAAAATAGAGGACAGGAGCTTTCCCCTCCAAACTTGTTCAGGAAGCACAATGTGAACAGGGCCTGACAACTCTTGGGGCTCGTTCCCACAGAACATTTTTACTGCAGAACTCCCATAGTGATATCCACAGTGGATTTACAGCTCTGGGTGTCCTTCTGAGGAACACACGGGGAACCGCACATTGCAACATTTGCCTGAAGTAATGTGAAATTTGCATTGACAGCTGCAGCATAAATTGACTTTAAACCTGCAACCTGTCCACTTACGCAGTATGCATCAGAGGTCTTCATATTTCCTGCACTATACAATGCAGCAGATTTTCCACAAGCCAATACACAGTGGAAAATCTGCTGCACTTGCATGACTTGGGAAAGCAGCCTTGTGGATTTATGCTTGAAGAGGTGATCTGTGAAAACAAGCTATCGCCTATCGGCAGGGGTAACTTTTACCTGCGGTATAATATGCAGCGGCAGGTTGGATGCTCGACTGCTGCCCCATTCATTCTGTTAGGGCTCATGCGAACGTAACTGCTAAATATTCTGCAGTGATTTGACAGCACATGTGCGCGTCAAATCGCTGCAGAAACACTGCATAATGGATGCCGTTTTTCTGTACAAAAAAAGCCGATTTTATGCGCTCTGGTTGCTGCCCCCACCATAGACAGAGCGGGAGCTGCATCCAGAGCGCACTAAGTAATTGACATGCTCATTTTATGAATGCACAGATTTGGGTCAAAATTTTAGCACCCAAATCGCTGCGTTCAATCTTCATAGATTCTGCAGGGAACGCAGGATGCATGCATTTACGCTGCAGTTCATACGCAGCGTAAATGCATGCAATTACGCAACGTGCGCATGAGCCCTAAGAAGCGTCTGGAAGAAGCAGAGAACATTGCTCAGCAGCCCCACGGGGAATGAATGGAGCGGGGGTCAGATATGAGCAATGTCCATGCCAATCTAACGGGGTGAGGGGAAAAAGTGCCCCATGGTACCAATCCGTGCAGGTCCCCACTGACCTAGAAGTTAACACCAATGTGACAATTTTTTTCCACCAAACAACCCCTTTAAGAATTATAGTAAATTGGATGAGTTTGGTGACCATTATTTACCAACTTAAAAACTGGGGGTTACTAAGGCCTCATTCAGCGATTTCTCAGGTATGCAACACACGACTGAAGTAAAAAAAAATAAATTATAACAAGTTGCAAAGCTTTAATGCCTTACAAATGTTACTCAGACTGTGCAGATACTATCAATGTTGTCTGCGATTTTCATGGACTCCTATACTCGTATTAGTAATTTTGATCTGTGAGGTGGTTCAAAAATGGATGCCTTTAGGATTTATTTTTTTTGTAGACACAGATTGCAAAAAACAATGTATATGTGTGAAAAAATAATGAATATGTGCTGGGTGAAAACCACAGATTACTGCGGCCAGATTGTGAGCACGGTGCACGGTGCAACTTTAGATTACAAGCAGGGGAGACGGCAGCGATCGCACAGATCACATCTGACGGCCAACACATTTGTCCCCTTGTGAACGCAATGAACTTTAGCTGTGACAACAAGTACTCCTACTCCAAGCCACAATTCTATACAGGCCCGGCACACAGTTACTAGTTTTGACATTAAAAAAAAAAAAAAAAAAAACAACAGTAAAGAAAATAAACAAAAGCATCCGAATAAAAATCAAACATTTTCCGATGTTGGCAGAAGTGATGCAGCACAAGTGAAGTGTGAGGAGGATCCGCGGTGCGGGGGGCCGGCGTGCCATCCCTGCTGGCAGCTTCTGAAAGCCAATCTCTAGGGCTGGTGCAGGCAGCACAAATGGAAACAGCAACTGAAATGCGCTTAATAGTAAAGATCGCAGAAGCCGCGCACGTTCACATATAACTGGTAATGAGAGGAATCGGCAGAGTGATCTTTTCGTGTAAGTGCATCATTCAGGGGCACTATGTGGGTGAACGATTCCAGAGTTCATTTAAGGAGGAGGAATGTATAATCTTTGTACGGAGAATCTGTTCAGATGCAATATAATGTACCCCATGACAAACCTGCCTGTCACACTTACTCCTCTACACAATAGGTTTGCAACTTGGAAAATGCCAGTTTGAAATACAAGTATTCCGCAATGAGACATAAGATTTGTGTTGGAGGCTCCGATAACCGCTCAATGGTAGCACCAGGCAGTGTCATGATGGGGAGGGGGGGACGGGACAGATATGAAGAGGTAAGACGCTCTCCGAACCTCAGCCGCACTCCTCCGGGCCACGTCACCAGGTGCAGCTCAGTGACGAGAGGCTCCTCGAGATTTGGCAGACAATGGCCAAGTTTCTCTAATCTCATACAACACACATCAAAGCCCAACTTTGCTCAAGTCCTAAGTTTTCCCTTATAATCTTGCTGCTCCTGATACATTTCACAACTACCCATATTTCTAATTTGCTACTCAATCAGCGGCCTCTGATGTCTTGTGTGGGCCCCCTTCACATCTCCGCTGGCGTAAGTGACTGGCTGCAGCGGTCACATGGGTAGAAAACACACCCTTATGCCTTTTACTATAAATTTAGCCAATTTTTTTTTGCTGATCCCCGGAAAAGTCCGATAGACCTGCAGAAAGATACAAAGCACTGCAATACCGCAGGTATTATTATTATTATTATTATTATTTATTTATTTATAGAGCACCATTGATTCCATGGTGCTGTACATGAGAAGGGGGTTACATATACAGAACACATATACAAGTTACAATAGACACACTAGTACAGAGGGAAGAGGGCCCTGCCCTTGCGGGCTTACATTCTAAAGGATTTTGGGGAGGAGACAGTAGGTGGGGTGGGGGGGGGGGGGTCGGGCGGCAGCTCCGCACGGTGGTCGGTGGTGAAGCAGTGATGTCATTGAAGGTATAGGACCCTCTCTAAGACTATACATATGTTTAATAGTTTATCCAACTACTAAAGTTAAAATAAAGCAAAGCAGCATCAAAGGAAACAAAAGAAGGAGCGCGCGGCTGCACCCCGGACGACGCGAGGTATAAATATTTTACGTCCATTTCTCTGTATTTCGGAGTGTAAGCTGGCATCCTGCAGAGCGGCTCCTGAATAAAATAGGACGCTCCAGTCCTCAACCATTATAATAAATTCACAGCTGGGTAACATTACTGCTGCCCACTTACAAGCCCCCGAGGCCTCAAAATACAGATTTTAAGTGCTTTCATTTTCATTAGTCTAAAAGCAGACTTTGTAACTCGCAGGTTGATGTCGGAGGTGAAAGTGTTCGGAATGGTCCGAGGCGTGACGATAACGAGGATTTATACTAACAAGCGAGATCCGCACCCGGAAACAGGAGAGTCACAACAAATCCAAAAAATAATACGCACATTAAACTGTATAATAAAGTACAGAAATCAACAAATCCCACATTGGTGACAAGGACCGGACCAAGCAAAGAAACGTTCACAGACCAGACGTCTGGACACTGCCCTGCTGGGGCCCAGTATACCAGGCTTACTGCACTGTATGATGGCGGCACACAACTGCTGCACTACATGTACCAAGTGTGCAAATCAAAAAAGAATTAAAAAAAAAAAAAAAAAAAAGTTATTTTTTTCTTTCTTTATGCTGCACGCTTAAAATCATGATAATATTATTTGTCAGACTTGGATCCTTTCCCCTGAGGAAAGGATTGCTGAAACGCGCGTCGGGGGAATAGCGGCATGCCTTGATTATTTCCCTTTATAGGTTAGCACATTTTAGCACTTTATAATTTTGATATGAAAGGCATTTATACCATATCTTATTCATATATACCATATCACTTTGATATTTAATTCCACACTGTGCACTTTGTTATATATGATAAATATATATATATATATATATATATATATATATACACATATATATACATACACAGTGCCTACAAGTAGTCTTCAACCCCCTGCGTTTTGTTGCTCAGTTAAATTTTAATAAATTTTCAACATAAAAGTGTGGGTCAATTATTATTCAACCCCTAGGTTTAATATTTTGTGGAATAACCCTTGTTTGCAATTACAGATAATAATCGTCTTTTATAAGACCAGGATCAGGCCGGCAGAGGTCTCTGGAGTTATCTTGGCCCACTCCTCCTTGCAGATCTTCTCCAAGTTATCTAGGTTCTTTGGGTGTCTCATGTGGACTTTAATCTTGAGCTCCTTCCACAAGTTTTCAATTGGGTTAAGGTCAGGAGACTGACTAGGCCACTGCAACACCTTGATTTTTTTCCCTCTTGAACCAGGCCTTGGTTTTCTTGGCTGTGTGCTTTGGGTCGTTGTCTTGTTGGCAGATGAAATGATGACCCATCTTAAGATCCTTGATGGAGGAGCGGAGGTTCTTGGCCAAAATCTCCAGGTAGGCCGTGCTATCCATCTTCCCATGGATGCGGACCAGATGGCCAGGCCCTTTGGCTGAGAAACAGCCCCACAGCATGATGCTGCCACCACCATGCTTGACTGTAGGGATGGTATTCTTGGGGTCGTATGCAGTGCCATCCAGTCTCCAAACGTCACGTGTGTGGTTGGCACCAAAGATCTCGATCTTGGTCTCATCAGACCAGAGAACCTTGAACCAGTCTGTCTCAGAGTCCTCTAAGTGATCATGAGCAAACTGTAGACGAGCCTTGACATGACGCTTTGAAAGTAAAGGTACCTTACGGGCTCGTCTGGAACGGAGACCATTGCGGTGGAATACGTTACTTATGGTATTGACTGAAACCAATGTCCCCACTGCCATGAGATCTTCCCGGAGCTCCTTCCTTGTTGTCCTTGGGTTAGCCTTGACTCTTCGGACAAGCCTGGCCTCAGGACGGGTGGAAACTTTCAAAGGCTGTCCAGGCCGTGGAAGGCTAACAGTAGTTCCATAAGCCTTCCACTTCCAGATGATGCTCCCAACAGTAGAGACAGGTAGGCCCAACTCCTTGGAAAGGGTTTTATACCCCTTGCCAGCCTTGTGACCCTCCACGATCTTGTCTCTGATGGCCTTGGACTGTTCCTTTGTCTTTCCCATGTTGACCAAGTATGAGTGCTGTTCACAAGTTTGGGGAGGGTCTTAATTAGTCAGAAAAGGCTGGAAAAAGAGATAATTAATCCAAACATGTGAAGCTCATTGTTCTTTGTGCCTGAAATACTTCTTAATACTTTAGGGGAACCAAACAGAATTCTTGTGGTTTGAGGGGTTGAATAATAAATGACCCTCTGAATAAACTTTTCACAATTTAAAAAAAAAAAATAAAAAAAGAAATAAACATTCTTTTTTGCTGCATTTCACACTTCCAGGCTGATCTACAGTCCAAATGTCACAATGCCAAGTTAATTCCGAATGTGTAAACCTGCTAAATCTGCAGGGGGTTGAATACTACTTGTAGGCACTGTATATATAATGGTCATTGCATTAAGCACTTTATTTTATTTTCTGGTAAACCGCTGCTATAATTTATGGGACTTTCTCCTGCCTAGTATTTCTATGACTTTGTAATAAATATTTATTTTAATGATTGAATAAAAATATTAATTTTAATATCAATTTCATCATTGTTTCCTTTATTTATTGTATCCCTGGGGATTTTTATCTAAATGTTTTTTGATATATATTGACATTTAATGGTGATTTTATACGGAATTTTTGATCATTATTTTGGATCATTATAACCCTATTAGCGGAGTCTGAAATCACAGGCTTTTCTTCAGATATAATACATTCATTTTAAATTGATTTTTAGTTTGCAGCATGTTTATTATTTTTGCTATGGGTTTTCTCTGCAAATAACACCTTTTTGCAATACAAAGAGTGAAAAATCAGTGACAAATTTCTGCACTGAAATCAGCAACAAATTCTGCATCATATGGTCTCGATTTTCTGCAGAGGAAGATTGGCAGCAAATCAGCTTAGCTGTGGAAAATCTCAGCAGAAAATCAGACCCAACTCAACTTTTTTCCCTAAACTACAATTGATAGGGACAATTTTGCTTCATTTTATCATCAAAACAGCCACAATCAGCAGTTTTAGAGGAATGCTGAAAGCTTGTTGATTAAAATAAGTAGGAATGGATCGCTATATTAGCCATTATTGAACATCTTCCTGACAATTATTTGTTTTTAATCTTTTAAACAAACGCAAAGTGTTAATAAAATCTGCCACAAAGTAGATATCAAAACTTTCTTCCAACTACTGTGAACATTGGTAAGCAGAAATGCATTTTCTTGTCTCATAAATTAAAGTATCAGCTCCAGCGAAACGCTTTATTTAGAGCCGCGCATACGTACATTCATACGTCCGCCTCGGTTACCCCTCCTCAGCAAACATGGTTCATTATATTAATCATTGCAAAGTAGCACTTTGTAGCAATCTGTTCTACAAAACAATCAAACAAGAAAACATGCAAACAATGACAGGAGCAGAACTTTGATACGTTGTGCTTGTGAAGTATTAATCGCTACATTCCATCTGGAAAAAAGAACACAAAGCCCCCACCCCAATGCTGACAAGCAGAATACCCTGACTGAAAGCTCCGGGTGTCATCATTGTCTGCGGTTTGCTGAGCGGGCCTTGTTAACATGTAAATAAAGGGGTCTCTCCGAAGGACAGGATCCAATCTGTGGGAAAACTACAGCTCCTACTATGCTGGGAATTATAGTTCAGCAACAGCTGTAAAAGGACACAGGTTGGAGACCACTGGGAGTTTGAAAGAATTCACAAGACCCTGATCAGAGATCCTCAGGACACTCTGCATTTGTTATATACACACGCGTCATATGAGGTATTCATTGTATGCTAAGTGTCCATGTGGACAATATACGCCACCATTAGAAACAGCTTGGTGGACCAATTATACCGGAGTGTGTTTGGTAACTGCTCGGTGAAGTGGCTTTACTTGTCATAAAGTAACACTCTAATTTCTCAGCAAAGAAACCATAAACATAGGAGCATTTACCACTCTTCAAAACGGGAAATAACAAAATAGATCAGATTTACCTGCTTTTCACTTAGAGACGTGATTTTGGCTTGGAGCTCATGGAGTTGTTTCTTCAAGTCTGCATTCTGAGTGAAAGAAATAAAAAACATGATGTAGAAATATATACAAATAACGGCATCAATTAGCAGGAACTCTGCTGGGAAGAGCAAAGCACAAAAAAAAACTAAACAAAAAAAGCTGAGTGCGGCGGTCTAAGGCTATGGTCACACAGTGCAGCTTTTGTAACTACAAAGATGCAGCATTTTTGGCCCCAAAAAATGCACCAGCGGCAAAAGCGTATAAAAAAATGCATGCGTTTTTGCCACATTTTTACTGCATTTTGTCCAATGCGTTTTTAAAGTCAAATCTATTGACTGGCAGTGCTCAAAAACGCCGGGGAAAAAAAAAACGTAAAAAGAATTGAGACACCGCATCTTCAAAAACGCAGTCAAGATGCAGACAAAAAAAGATGCAGTGTGGACAGCAAAATAGAAAGGTCAGACTTTGCTGGAGGAAGGAAATCATTTAAGTGCATCTCTGTGACCTCAAAAACGCATCAAAACCGCACTTAAAGATGCCCTGTGTGAACTCTGCCTAAGGGTTTATTACCACATTCGTATTACAGATCTGATTAAAATGGAATGTGGATAAAAAAAAAAAAAAAAAAGTTATGCAATAGGAACAAAGAAGGGAATTTTGTTTACTTACCGTAAATTCCTTTTCTTCTAGCTCCAATTGGGAGACCCAGACAATTGGGTGTATAGCTCATGCCTCCGGAGGCCACACAAAGTATTACACTAAAAGTGTAAGGCCCCTCCCCTTCTGCCTATACACCCCCCGTGCATCACGGGTTCCTCAGTTTTAGTGCAAAAGCAAGAAGGAGGAAGCAAATAAATTGGTTTAAAGTAACTTCAATCCGAAGAATCTCGGAGAACTGAAACCATTCAACATGAACAACATGTGTACACGAAAAAACAACAGGGCGGGTGCTGGGTCTCCCAATTGGAGCTAGAAGAAAAGGAATTTACGGTAAACAAAATTCCCTTCTTTGTCGCTCCATTGGGAGACCCAGACAATTGGGACGTCCCAAAGCAGTCCCTGGGTGGGTAAAATAATACCTCGTAATAGAGCCGTAAAACAGCCCGTTCCTACAGGTGGGCAACCGCCGCCTGAAGGACTCGTCTACCTAGGCTGGCATCCGCCGAAGCATAGGCATGCACCTGATAGTGTTTGGTGAAAGTGTGCAGGCTCGACCAGGTAGCCGCCTGGCACACCTGCTGAGCCGTAGCCTGGTGTCGTAAAGCCCAGGACGCACCGACGGCTCTGGTAGAATGGGCCTTTAGCCCTGAGGGAACCGGAAGCCCAGAAGAACGGTAGGCTTCAAGAATTGGTTCCTTGATCCACCGAGCCAGGGTGGATTTGGAAGCCTGTAATCCCTTACGGTGACCAGCGACAAGGACAAAAAGAGTGCATCCGAGCTGCGCAGAGGCGTCGTACGGGAAATGTAGATTCTGAGTGCTCTCACCAGATCTAACAAGTGCAAATCCCTTTCACATTGATGAACTGGATGAGGACAAAAAGAAGGCAAGGAGATATCCTGATTGAGATGAAAGGTGGATACCACCTTAGGAAGGAATTCCGGAACCGGACGCAGAACCACCTTGTCCTGGTGAAACACCAGGAAAGGGGCTTTGCATGACAGCGCTGCTAGCTCAGACACTCTCCGAAGTGAGGTGACTGCTACTAGGAAGACCACTTTCTGCGAAAGGCGAGAAAGAGAAATATCTTTCAAAGGTTCAAAGGGTGCCTTCTGAAGGGCCAGCAGAACCCAGTTCAGATCCCAGGGTTCTAACGGCCGCCTGTAAGAAGGAACAATGTTGTTGTGCCGGGACGCCATTAGGTCGACGTCCGGCATCCCCCAGCGGCAACAGATCTCCTGAAACACGTCCGGGTGTAGAGACCATTCCCCTGCGTCCATGCCCTGGCGACTGAGAAAATCTGCTTCCCAGTTTTCTACGCCCGGGATGTGAACTGCGGATATGGTGGAGGCCGTGGCTTCCACCCACATCAGAATCCGCTGAACTTCCTGGAAAGCCTGACGACTGCGTGTGCCGCCTTGGTGGTTGATGTAAGCCATCGCTGTGGAGTTGTCCGACTGAATTCGGATCTGCTTGCCTTCCAGCCACTGCTGGAACGCTTTTAGGGCAAGATACACTGCCCTGATCTCCAGAACATTGATCTGAAGGGAGGACTCCTGCTGAGTCCACGTACCCTGAGCCCTGTGGTGGAGAAAGACTGCTCCCCACCCTGACAGACTCGCGTCCGTCGTGACCACCGCCCAGGATGGGGGTAGGAAGGATTTCCCCTTCGACAATGAAGTGGGAAGAAGCCACCACCGAAGGGAAGCTTTGGCTGCTTGGGAGAGGGAGACGTTCCTGTCGAGGGACGTCGACTTCCTGTCCCATTTGCGGAGAATGTCCCATTGAAGTAGGCGCAGATGAAACTGCGCAAAAGGAACTGCCTCCATTGCTGCTACCATCTTCCCTAGGAAGTGCATGAGGCGTCTCAGGGGGTGTGACTGGCCTTGAAGGAGAGATTGCACCCCTGTCTGCAGTGAACGCTGTTTGTTCAGCGGAAGCTTCACTATCGCTGAGAGAGTATGAAACTCCATGCCAAGATATGTCAGTGATTGGGCCGGAGTCAGATTTGACTTTGGAAAATTGATGATCCAACCGAAACTCTGGAGAGTCTCTAGAGTAGCATTGAGGCTGTGTTGGCATGCCTCTTGAGAGGGTGCCTTGACTAGGAGATCGTCTAAGTAAGGAATCACCGAGTGTCCCTGAGAGTGAAGGACCGCCACTACTGTAGTCATGACCTTGGTGAAAACCCGTGGGGCTGTCGCCAGGCCGAACGGCAGTGTCACGAACTGAAGGTGTTCGTCTGCTATGGCGAAACGCAGGAAGCGCTGATGCTCTGGAGCAATCGGTACGTGAAGATACGCATCTTTGATATCGACCGATGCAAGGAAGTCTCCCTGGGACATTGAGGCGATGACGGAGCGAAGGGATTCCATCCGGAACCGCCTGGTCTTTACGTGTTTGTTGAGCCGTTTTAGGTCCAGGACAGGACGGAAGGACCCGTCTTTCTTTGGAACCACAAACAGGTTTGAATAAAAACCGTGACCCTGTTGCTGAAGAGGAACCGGGATCACCACTCCTTCCGCCTTTAGAGTGTCCACCGCCTGCAGAAGAGCATCGGCTCGCTCGGGAGGCGGAGATGTTCTGAAGAATCGAGTCGGAGGACGAGAGCTGAACTCTATCCTGTAACCGTGAGACAGAATGTCTCTCACCCAACGGTCTTTTACCTGTGGCAGCCAGGTGTCGCAAAAGCGGGAGAGCCTGCCACCGACCGAGGATGCGGTGTGAGGAGACTGAAAGTCATGAGGAGGCCGCTTTGGTAGCGGCACCTCCAGCGGTCTTTTTAGGACGTGACTTAGACCGCCATGAATCGGATTTTGTCTGATCCTTCTGAGGCCTTTTGGACGAGGAGAATTGGGACCTGCCCGCGCCCCGAAAGGACCGAAACCTCGACTGTCCCCTCCTCTGTTGGGGTATGTTTGGTTTGGCCTGGGGTAAGGATGTATCCTTTCCCTTGGATTGCTTGATTATTTCATCCAATCGCTCACCAAACAAACGGTCACCAGAAAATGGCAAACTGGTTAAGCACTTTTTGGAAGCCGAATCTGCCTTCCATTCCCGTAGCCACAATGCCCTGCGTATTGCCACCGAATTGTCGGCTGCAACCGCCGTACGGCTCGCAGAGTCCAGGATGGCATTAATAGCGTAGGACGCAAATGCCGTCGTCTGAGTGGTTATGGACGCCACTTGCGGCGCAGACGTACGTGTGATTGCGTCAATCTGCGCTTGACCCGCTGAGATAGCTTGGAGTGCCCATACTGCTGCAAATGCTGGGGCAAAAGATGCGCCGATGGCTTCAAAGATGGATTTCAACCAGAGCTCCATCTGCCTGTCAGTAGCATCCTTGAGGGAAGCCCCATCTTCCACTGCGACTATGGATCTAGCCGCCAGTCTGGAGATTGGGGGATCCACCTTGGGACACTGAGTCCAGCCCTTGACCACGTCAGGGGGAAATGGATAACGTGTATCCTTAAGGCGCTTGGAAAAACGCTTATCAGGACAAGCTCGGTGTTTCTGGACTGCGTCTCTGAAGTCAGAGTGGTCCAGAAACATACTCGTGGTACGCTTGGGAAACCTAAAACGGAATTTCTCCTGCTGAGAAACTGACTCCTCCACTGGAGGACCTGAGGGAGAAATATCCAACATTTGATTGATGGACGCGATAAGATCATTCACTATGGCGTCCCCATCAGGTGTATCTAGGTTGAGAGCGGCCTCAGGATCAGAATCCTGATCAGCTACCTCCGCTTCATCATACAGAGAGTCCTGCTGAGACCGTGAACAATGTGATGATGTCGAGGGAGTTTCGCAGCGAGCTCGCTTAGGTGGTCTGGGACTGCGGTCCGTGTCAGAGACCTCACCCTGGGACCTATGAGACACCCCGGGAGGACATTGTTGCTCCAACTGAGGTGGACCATGGTGCAGTGATTCCACAGTGCCCATGGTCTGAGATACCGGTCTGGACTGCAAAGCTTCTAATATCTTGGCCATAGTCTCAGAAAGTCTATCAGTAAAAACTGCAAACTCTGTCCCCGTCACATGGACAGTGTTAGCTGGTGGTTCCCCCTGGGCCCCCCTTCGCAGAGGCTCCGGCTGAGCAAGTGCCACAGGGGCCGAGCATTGCACACAATGAGGGTCAGTGGAACCTGCCGGTAGTATAGCCGTACATGCTGCACAGGCAGCATAGTAAGTCTGTGCTTTGGCACCATTGCTTCTTGTGGACGACATGCTGTTGTGTCCTCTGAGCAATCCCGGAGGGTATATAGCCAAAAATCAATCGTGCACCATACAGTGTAAAGTATAGCATATAAGGATATAATCTATATGTACACTACTGCACTAGTGGGGCCAGCACCTCAGGTGCTGCTTACCGACCGCTCAAGCGGTTGTGTGGTCACCAGAAACGCTGCCTGGGTCTCCCAGAGCTTGTCTCCCCTCTCCAGCGTCGGAAGAGCTGACAGGAATGGCTGCCGGCGTCCTGAGGAGAGGAGGAGGCCGTGGGCGTGCCCGAAAAAGTGCGGGAGTCTGGTGCCCCACTGTGCACAGTGAGGGGGGTGGAGTATGCAAAGCACGCTCCAGCCCTCAGTGCTGACGTTCTGCACAACATCTCTCCCTTCCCCTGACTGACAGGCCTGGGGGCGGGAAAAGACCGAGACTAGGCCTGAAAAGCCGGGGACTCAAGTTATAAGCGCGGCCGGCGTATAAGCTCGGTCTGCGCGGAAGTCCTCGGCGTACAAACAATCCCAGGCGCGCTGCCGTGTTGCAATGGCAGCGCGCGGTCAGGCGGTAGTCTCTAGTAAACCAAGCACACCAGCACGCTGTAGTGTGTGATGACACAAACGCGGTCAGCGCCGCGGTCCCCGGTGCACTAACACACCCAGCAATGCTGGAGTGATTCTGTGCGCGGTCCCCACGGGGACACAGAGTACCTCAAAGCAGCAGTGTCCCTGACGATACTCGGCTCCTTGTCCAGCAGATACCCCAGGTGCTGTGGATGGAGCACGGTCTCAGTGTCTGGAGACCGAATTAGGATCCCACTTCCCCAGAGCCCATCAAGGGATGGGGAAGGAAAACAGCATGTGGGCTCCAGCCTCCGTACCCGCAATGGGTACCTCAACCTTAAACACCGCCGACAAAAGTGGGGTGAGAAGGGAGCATGCTGGGGGCCCTGTTATGGGCCCTCTTTTCTTCCATCCGACATAGTCAGCAGCTGCTGCTGACCAAGTTGTGGAGCTAATGCGTGGATGTCTGACCTCCTTCGCACAAAGCATGTAAACTGAGGAACCCGTGATGCACGGGGGGTGTATAGGCAGAAGGGGAGGGGCTTTACACTTTTAGTGTAATACTTTGTGTGGCCTCCGGAGGCATGAGCTATACACCCAATTGTCTGGGTCTCCCAATGGAGCGACAAAGAAATGTAAAAAAGAGAATTTTGTTTACTTACCGTAAATTCTTTTTCTTATAGTTCCGACATTCGAGACCCAAACCATGGGTGTATAGCTACTGCCTCCGGAGGACACACAAAGTACTACACTCAAACGTGTAGCTCCTCCCTCCGGCTATATACACCCCCTGGATGACAATCTACCCAGTTTAGTGCAAAAGCTGAAGGAGGACATCCACCCATAAGTAGAGAAAGAGTAAACTCGGAAAGACCAGAACTCTGTCTACTAACAACAGCCGGTGAAACACACGGAACAAAAAACTGCCAACAGGCAACAGGGAGGGTGCTGGGTCTCCCATGTCGGAACTATAAGAAAAAGAATTTACGGTAAGTAAACAAAATTCTCTTTTTCTTTATCGTTCCTTATGGGAGACCCAAACCATGGGACGTTCCAAAGCAGTCCATGGGCGGGAAATAAACCAACTGAGAAGTAGGAAAACCTAACTTCACAAATGGGCGACAGCCGCCTGAAGAATGCATCTGCCCAAGCTCGCATCTGCCGAAGCATGAGCATGCACCTGGTAGTGCTTCGAAAAAGTGTGCAGACTGGACCAAGTGGCAGCCTGACAAACCTGCTGAGCCGTAGCCTGGTGCCTGAAAGCCCAGGAGGCACCGACAGCTCTGGTCGAGTGCGCCTTAATCCCCGGCGGGGGAGGCACCTGAGAACACTGGTAGGCATCGGAGATAGCCGACCTGATCCAACGAGCTAGAGTCGGTTTAGAAGCAGCGAGACCCTTGCGCTGACCAGTGGTTAGCACAAAAAGAGATGTGCACCGCCTAAAAACAGCGGTGCGTGACACATAGATTCGGAGCGCCCGCACCAAATCCAAGGAGTGCAACGCCTTCTCAAAGCGATGCACCGGGGCCGGACAAAGAGAAGGTAATGAAATGTCCTGGTTAAGGTGGAAAGGAGACACCACCTTAGGGAGAAAGTCCGGAGTCGGACGAAGAACCACCTTGTCTTGGTGAAACACCAAAAAGGGGGATTCTGAAGAGAGCGCAGCCAAATCCGAAACTCTCCTGAGAGAAGTTATGGCTACTAGAAAAACAACTTTCTGTGAAAGTCTAGACAAGGGAACTTCCCTGAGAGGCTCAAAGGGGGGTTTCTGTAAGGCAGTGAGGACCAGAGTAAGGTCCCAGGGATCCAAGGGCCGCCAGTAAGGAGGAATGATGTGAGATGCGCCCTGCATGAAGGTGCGCACCTGAGCCAGTCGGGCGATACGCCGCTGGAACAATACCGACAGAGCCGACACCTGTCCCTTAAGGGAATTGAGGGACAGTCCTAGCTGTAGACCGGACTGTAGAAAAGACAGGATGGTCGGCAAGGAGAACGGCCAAGGGGCATGGCCGGACGAACGACACCAGGACAGGAAAATTTTCCAAGTCCTGTGGTAAATCTTGGCCGAGGAAGACTTCCGAGCCTGAGTCATGGTGGAGATGACCTCAGAGGGAATGCCTGAAGCCGTCAGGATCCAGGACTCAAGAGCCACGCCGTCAATCTGAGAGCCGCAGAATTCTGGCGGAAGAACGGATCTTGAGAGAGAAGGTCTGGGCGGTCCGGGAGACGCCACGGCACCTCTACGGACAGACGGAGCAGGTCTGGGTACCACGCTCGCCTGGGCCAGTCCGGAGCAATGAGGATGACTCGACGGCCCTCCATTCTGATCTTGCGCAGAACCCTGGGCAAGAGCGCTAGAGGGGGAAACACATAGGCCAGACGGAACTGAGACCAATCTTGAACCAGTGCGTCTGCTGCGAAGGCTTGAGGATCGTGGGAGCGAGCCACGTAAACCGGAACCTTGTTGTTGTGCCGGGATGCCATTAGATCTACCTCTGGAGTGCCCCACTTGCGGCAGAGTGATTTGAACACTGCCGGATGCAGAGCCCACTCGCCGCCGTCTACGGTTTGACGGCTGAGATAATCGGCCTCCCAGTTTTCCACGCCTGGGATGTGGACTGCAGATATGGTGGACTTCGAGTCCTCCGTCCACTGGAGGATTCGTTGAACCTCCAGCATCGCCAGACGGCTGTGAGTCCCGCCCTGGTGATTGATGTAGGCAACTGCTGTCGCGTTGTCTGACTGGACTCGGATGTGCTTGCCCACCAACAGGTGGTGAAAGGCTAGGAGAGCTAGAAACACAGCTCTGATCTCCAGCACATTGATTGAGAGGGCTGATTCGGACGAAGTCCAAGTGCCCTGTGCTCGGTGATGGAGAAATACTGCTCCCCAACCGGAGAGACTGGCATCCGTGGTGAGGATTACCCAGGACGGAGTCAGGAAGGAGCGTCCCTGTGACAGAGAGAGGGGCCGAAGCCACCACTGAAGAGAGCTCCTGGTTTGTGGCGACAGAGCCACCAGCCTGTGCAAGGAAGAGATCCGCTTGTCCCAACAGCGGAGGATGTCCAGCTGCAGGGGACGCAGATGGAACTGGGCAAAGGGAACCGCTTCCATTGACGCCACCATCTGACCCAGCACCCGCATGAGGTGTCTGATGGAATGACGGCGGTGCCTCAGCAGAGAGCGTACCGCCAGACGAAGAGACTGCTGTTTGACTAAGGGCAGCTTCACAAGTGCCGGCAGAGTCTCGAATTGCATCCCTAGGTACTCGAGTGTCTGGGTTGGAATCAGAGTGGACTTGGGCAAATTGACAAGCCACCCGAACTGGACTAGAGTGGCGAGAGTGAGCGAGACACTCCGCTGGCAGTCTGCACTGGATGAGGCCTTGACTAGAAGGTCGTCCAGGTAAGGAATCACTGCCAACCCCTGGAGGTGCAGGACCGCAACCACTGCTGCCATGACCTTGGTGAATACTCGAGGGGCCGTGGCTAGCCGAAGGGGAGAGCCACGAATTGGAAATGTTCCTCTCCTATTGCAAAGCGTAGCCAACGCTGGTGCGAAACCGCAATAGGAACATGCAGATAGGCATCTCTGATGTCGATGGATGCTAGAAAATCTCCTTGGGTCATTGAGGCAATGACCGATCTCAGAGATTCCATGCGAAAGTGCCGCACCTGAACGTGCTTGTTGAGAAGCTTGAGATCCAGGATGGGCCGGAAGGAACCGTCCTTTTTGGGGACTAGAAAGAGGTTTGAGTAGAAACCGCTGAACCGTTCCCGGGCGGGAACCGGAGCAATTACACCGTTGGCCTGCAGGGATGCCACGGCCTGAGAGAAGGCGGCGGCTTTGGAGCAGGGGGGGGTGGACAGAAAAAATCTGTTTGGCGGGCTGGAAGAAAATTCTATCCTGTAGCCGTGGGAGATGATATCCCGCACCCACTGATCGGAGACGTGTTGAAACCACACGTCGCCAAAGTGGGAGAGCCTGCCACCGACCAAGGACGTTGCTGGCGTAGCCAGATAGTCAAGAGGAGGCTGCCTTAGTGGCAGCGGCTCCTCCGGCCTTTTGAGGACGCGGCTTTGCGCGCCAGTTGGGTTTACGATCCTTGGCTGCGGTAGTGGACGAGGTCGAGGGCTTAGAGGCTGACCAGTTAGAGGAACGAAAGGAACGAAAATTCGATTGGTTCCTGCTCTGGACCGGTTTCCTGGCCTTAGTTTGCGGCAAGGAAGTACTCTTTCCGCCAGTAGCTTCCTTAATTATGTCATCCAGCTGTTCTCCAAACAGCCGGGACCCAGCAAAAGGGAGACTCGCAAGGTACTTCTTAGAGGAAGCGTCTGCTTTCCACTCTCGAAGCCACAAGATCCTGCGGATCGCGAGGGAGTTAGCGGAGGCCACCGCCGTGCGGTGAGAAGCCTCCAGGATGGCAGACATGGCGTAGGATGCAAAAGCCGAAGCTTGAGAAGTTAAGGCATCCATCTCAGGAATAGAGTCTCTGGTGAGTGAATGCATCTCCGCCAGAGAGGCAGAGACTGCCTTAAGAGCCCATACTGCCGCAAAAGACGGGGAGAACGAGGCTCCTGCCGCCTCATATACAGACTTGGCCAGAAGGTCAACCTGGCGGTCAGTGGGATTTTTAAGAGAAGTGCCATCAGCCACAGCTACGACTGTGCGGGCTGAGATTCTGGACACCGGAGGGTCTACGTTTGGGGACTGGGCCCATTCCTTAACCACCTCTGGTGGAAAAGGAAAACGGTCATCTGAACTACGCTTCAGAAAGCGTTTGTCAGGACAGGCCCTGGGCTTGTTAACAGTGGTCTGAAAGCTGGAGTGGTTAAAAAACATACTTTTAGCTTTCTTAGGTGAGGTAAACTGGTGTACCTCTACCAGAGAGGTTTGTTCGTCTGACTCTGGTGGGTTGAGGTTCAGAACGGAGTTAATGGACGCAATCAAGTCACTAACATCCGCATCACCCTCAGACAAATCAATGGGGTACATAGAAGTAGCGTCTGAGCCCACAGTAAACGAATCCCCCTCGCCCTGCACGTCGGCACGTGAATCAGAGCCGTGGGACGAGGGAGGAGAAGGGTCCCTACGTCTCCGTTTAGGGGGACTGGGACCTAGAACATGCTCTGAGGGCTCCGCAGAGCTCTGAGCAGCAGAGACACTCTGAGGGGGGGGCTGATGCATGGACAGCAGTGTCCGGGACAGCTGCCCCATGGAGTCGGCAAAAGACTGGGAAATAGCTTGTGAAAAAGATGCTACCCAAGCCGGGGGCTCAGCTACCAGGGCCGGAGCAGCCGAGGGGGCCCCTGAGGAGGCTCCAGGCTGAGACACAACCATATTAGCACAGGCATCACAATGTGGGAATGTGCTCGGCTCTGGCAGAATGCGCTTACATGCAGTGCAAAAAGCAGGGCTGTGGAGTCGGAGTCGGAGTGGTGGAGTCGGAGTCGGAGTCGGAGCTCATTTTGGTGGAGTCGGAGTCGGTATAAAATGCACCGACTCCGACTCCTAAAATATATAATAAATTGGGGACAGGAGTGCAATGCAGAATGTGCTGAATATTTTACTAAATAACAACATTTAGTATAATGCTTATATTTAAGTGAAAAATTTATTGTAGTACAATGTGAACATCAGACATTTAATTGTTTTTATGATACAATAATCAAGATATTTGGATAGAACATAAAATATTTATTGGAATACAACTTTAGAACACAAAAAAACTAATAAATTGTAAATATGTAATATATATAATATATATATATACAGTGTATATACACACACACAAGATATATATGTAATCTACTGTATATTACATAGTGTATTACATATTTACAATTTATTACAGTTTTTTGTGTTCTAAAGTTGTATTCCAATAAATATATTTTATGTTCTATCCAAATATCTTGATTATTGTATCATAAAAATTATTAAATGTCTGATGTTCACATACACATATTCATGTACTACAATAAATTTTTCACCTAACTATAAGCAATATATGTAGGAGTCGGAGTCGGAGCCGGAGTCGGAGTCGGAGCCGGAGTCGGAGTCGGTGCAAGAGAATTTGAGGAGTCGGAGTCGGAGTCTGAGTCGAAGGTTTGGCTTACCGACTCCACAGCCCTGGCAAAAAGCATACATGTTTGCAGCCATGCTCCGGGTGACAGACATGCTGCTGATGGGGGGACACTGCAGCAATAAACACTCCTGTAGAATGCCTGAAAGTGTATATAAAAAGCCCACAACCAGAGGTTGTGGCTTACCACACCACTCTCTGTGTGCCCTCCGGATTCCACAGCTCCAAGTCCCAGTAAAGCGACAGCTTTCCCAAAACAGCAACAGCTGCAGCTCCCAGCGCCGTCCAGTGTAAGAACGCTGAGAAAATGGCGCTGGGAGGAGGAGGGGGGGGCGTGTATAAGCCCAGGAGCGGGAAAAACGGAGGGCAGAGAGATACAGGACGAGGTACAGGGGAGGGCACATCTCTCCAGAGAGGAGAGTCCTCCCCTCTGCTGGCCGGGCGGTGGGCGGCGCCGTATGCAAAACATGCAGGGAGCCGAAAACGAAACTAAGCCCAAACTGAAGCCGGGGCCTAGATTTCAAAACGCGGCCGAGCAGCAGGCACCTTCGGCGCGGTTCTCAGAGGAAACTCCCAGAACCGGCCGAAATTCACAGTAAAGTTATAAAACATACTGTCCCCCAAATAAAAGTACCCGGGACCCCTGAAAAACGTCTCAATACTTAGCTCTTGAGACGCAGGGCCATGTCCCTGGAGAGGGGAGTAAACGCTCCTTCCAGCAGGGACCAGACAGGGCTGCGGATGAAGCCGGCCTCCTGCAAGCAGAGAGGACCGTGATGGCTCCCACTTCAAACAGAGCCTCGACAGAGGATGCGAAGGAGCTCAGCATGTGAAGGCTCCAGCCTTATTAAAGTCAACCTTAACAGCACCCCGCAGAGTGGGGCGTGAAGGGACATGCCGGGAGTCCAGACTGGACCTGCTTTTCTTCCAAATCTTTAAAAATAAAAATGAAAAATATCAGAGAATGCAAGTGTGTGTGACCTCCTGAAACACAAAGCAATGAACTAGGTAGATTGTCATCCAGGGGGTGTATATAGCCGGAGGGAGGAGCTACACGTTTGAGTGTAGTACTTTGTGTGTCCTCCGGAGGCAGTAGCTATACACCCATGGTTTGGGTCTCCCATAAGGAACGATAAAGAAAATAAATTAAATATATATCTGTATCACATGGCCATATTATTCCAGGCACTTTGTTGTGACGCTATTATCAGTTTGGACATGTCCGCATGCTGGCCGGGAGTACAGGAGAGTATGTCATACCCAGTACCAGACTGTCACCTCCGGCTGATCAGTTTGTGGCTGCACAGTGCAATATGAGCGCGACTGTGCATAGCAAACAGATAAGGCTCTGTTCACATGCAGCACCAAAATCAGCCACCTTGGTAGAACCAGAGCTGCACCCATGGATCCACTGTGTGATGGATCCAGCAGAATATTGTGGCGTTTGTTAACCACAATGCAGAGGTGAACAAAGCCTGAAAAAGATCAGACGTGGAATTCTGACCTGATCGTTATAAGCGGTCTTCAGACTGAGGAGATGTTAGAGGCTCCACAGCTTTTGGTTTTAAGGCCGGGTTCACTCTACAATCAAAAGTAAAGTGGTGGAAGGATTCCTTTGACCATAATGGAGTCTATTAGGATAGGGTTCGATTCTTAGCACCACTTTAGTGTTTGTTTTTCAGTGCTGAAGTGTCACTTTTTTTATCTGATATCCCTGCCACCTGTCATATACTCACCTTTCTGCAGCTTCATTAACGACGCCGCACTGGTCCCGCGGCGCCATCTTGTGACTAACTTCTGACTGGCCAGAAGTCAGAGGTTATGTTACAAGCTCCTAATGCATTTCTGTGAGAGCCAGGACGGGGCTCTGCGATGTATGGAGTTATATATAGTGGCTGTGGCTAGGGACTGGCTATCTGCCCCCTATCTGAAGCAATAGAAGGCAGATGTGCAGTACCCGGCCACTATATAGCTGACGGGGCCGTGCAATACAGCTCCATAACAGTAGTCAGCAGCTGATCGGCGGGGGCCAGGTGACGCACCCCACCGATCAGAAATTAGAGGCACTTGTCATGTAAGAGTTTTGTGTCAGTTTTAAATCATTTGTCAAAGACAATTTTTTCCTGTTATTGTAAGTCCTATAGAAAATCCTAATAAAATAAGAAAACACTAGGGGGAAAAATAAAACACTGCGGATGTCAACACTTCAATATTTTCCTACACATTTTAGGAAGAAAGAAAAAAAGAAAGAGGAACAGGAAGTGGTAAACAAAAAAAAAAAAAGAATTTTGTTTACTTACCGTAAATTCTTTTTCTTATAGTTCCGTATTGGGAGACCCAGACATTGGGTGTATAGCTTCTGCCTCCGGAGGACACACAAAGTACTACACTAAAAAGTGTAGCCCCTCCCTCCGAGCATATACACCCCCTGGATAACCAGATCTAGCCAGTTTAGTGCAAAAGCTGAAGGAGAGTAGCCACCCACAAGTAGAGATAGAGCAAGAACCGGAACAAACGGAGACTCTGTCTACAACAACAGCCGGTGATAACACGCGGAACAAGAAACTGCCAATAGGCAACAGGGAGGGTGCTGGGTCTCCCAATACGGAACTATAAGAAAAAGAATTTACGGTAAGTAAACAAAATTCTCTTTTTCTTCATCGTTCCTATGGGAAACCCAGACCATGGGACGTCTCAAAGCAGTCCATGGGTGGGTAATAAACAGAAACTGAGAAGTAGGCAAAACCTAACTTCACAAGTGGGCGACAGCCGCCTGAAGGATGCGTCTGCCCAAGCTCGCATCTGCCGAAGCATGAGCATGCACTTAGTAGTGCTTCGAGAAGGTATGCAGACTAGTCCAAGTGGCAGCCTGACAGACTTGTTGAGCCGTAGCCTGGTGCCTGAAAGCCCAAGAGGCACCGACAGCTCTGGTCGAGTGTGCCTTGATCCCCGGCGGGGGAGGCACCTGAGAACTCTGGTAGGCATCCGAAATGGTCGACCTAATCCAACGGGCTAAGGTCGGCTTATAAGCAGAGAGGCCCTTGCGCCGACCTGTGGTTAGCACAAAAAGAGAGGTACACCGCCTAAGAGCAGCGGTGCGAGACACATAGATCCGGAGAGCACGCACCAGATCCAGAGTATGCAACGCTTTTTCAAAGCGATGAACAGGAGCCGGACAAAAGGAAGGCAGGGTAATGTCCTGGTTAAGGTGGAAAGGAGAAACCACCTTAGGGAGAAAGTCCGGAGTCGGACGGAGAACCACCTTGTCTTGATGAAAAACCAAAAAAAGGTGACTCCGAAGAGAGCGCAGCTAAATCAGAGACTCTCCTGAGGGAAGTTATGGCCACTAGAAAGACCACTTTCTGTGAAAGACGATACAAAGAAACCTCCCTAAGAGGCTCAAAGGGGGGTTTCTGCAAAACCGTGAGAACCAAATTGAGGTCCCAGGGATCCAAGGGCCGCCGGTAAGGCGGAATGATGTGAGACGCACCTTGCATGAAGGTGCGGACCTGAGCCAGCCGGGGCGATACGCCGCTGGAACAGCACTGATAGAGCCGAGACTTGTCCCTTGAGAGAGTTGAGGGACAGTCCCAGCTGCAGACCGGACTGTAGAAAGGACAGAAGGGTCGGCAAGGAAAAAGGCCAAGGAGAATGGCCGGAAGAGCGACACCAGGACAGGAAAATCTTCCAAGTCCTGTGATAGATCTTGACGGAGGAAGACTTCCGGGCCCGAGTCATAGTGGAAATGACTTCAGGAGGGATACCAGAAGCCGTCAAGATCCAGGACTCAAGAGCCACGCCGTCAATCTGAGAGCCGCAGAATTCTGGCGGAAAAACGGACCTTGTGAGAGAAGGTCTGGACGGTCCGGGAGATGCCACGGCACCTCTACGGACAGATGGAGCAGGTCTGGGTACCAAGCCCGCCTGGGCCAGTCCGGAGCAATGAGGATGACTCGACGGCCCTCCATTCTGATCTTGCGCAGAACTCTGGGCAAGAGAGCTAGAGGGGGAAACACGTAGGACAGACGAAACTAGGACCAGTCTTGAACCAGAGCGTCCGCGGCAAAGGCCTGAGGATCGTGGGAGCGAGCCACGTAAACCGGAACCTTGTTGTTGTGACGGGATGCCATTAGGTCCACGTCCGGAGTGCCCCATTTGCGGCAGATTGACTGAAACACTGCCGGGTGCAGGGACCACTCGCCACCGTCCACGGATTGACGGCTGAGATAATCTGCCTCCCAGTTTTCCACGCCTGGGATGTGGACTGCGGATATGGTGGACTTGGAGTCCTCCGCCCATTGAAGGATGCGTTGTACCTCCAACATTGCCAGGCGGCTGCGTGTCCCGCCTTGGTGATTGATGTAGGCAACCGCTGTCGCGTTGTCTGACTGGACTCGGATGTGCTTGCCCGCCAACAGGTGGTGAAAGGCTAGGAGAGCTAGAAGCACAGCTCTGATTTCCAGCACATTGATCGAGAGGGCTGACTCGGACGGAGTCCAAGTGCCCTGCGCTCGGTGGTGGAGACATACCGCTCCCCAGCCGGATAGACTGGCATCCGTGGTGAGGTTCACCCAGGACGGGGCCAGGAAGGAGCGCCCCTGAGACAGAGAGAGGGGCCGAAGCCACCACTGAAGAGAGCTCCTGGTCTGTGGCGACAGAGCCACTAACCTGTGCAAGGAGGAAGGCCGATTGTCCCAACAGCGGAGAATGTCCAGCTGCACTGGACGCAGATGGAACTGGGCAAAGGGAACAGCCTCCATTGACGCCACCATCTGACCCAGCACCTGCATCAGGCGCCTGAGGGAATAACGGCGGGGCCTCAGCAGAGAGCGCACCGCTAGCTGGAGGGACTGCTGTTTGACTAAGGGCAGCTTCACAAGTGCCGGCAGAGTCTCGAATTGCATCCCTAGGTACGGGAGACTCTGGGTCGGAGTCAGAGTGGATTTGGGCAGATTGACCAGCCACCCGAATTGGGCTAGAGTGGCGAGAGTGAGCGAGACACTCCGCTGACAGTCTGCGCTGGATGAAGCCTTGACTAGAAGGTCGTCCAGGTAAGGAATCACTGCCAACCCCTGGAGGTGCAGAACCACAACCACTACTGCCATGACCTTGGTGAATACCCGAGGGGCCGTGGCTAACCCGAAGGGGAGAGCCACGAATTGGAAATGTTCCTCTCCGATTGCAAAACGTAGCCAACGCTGGTGTGAAACTGCAATTGGCACATGCAGATAGGCATCTCTGATGTCGATGGATGCCAGGAAATCCCCTTGGGTCATTGAGGCAATGACTGCAGAGACTCCATGCGAAAATGCCGCACCTGAACATGGTTGTTGAGAAGCTTGAGATCCAGGATGGGCCGGAAGGAACCGTCCTTTTTGGGGACTAGGAAGAGATTTGAGTAGAAACCTCTGAACCGTTCCCGGGCGGGAACCGGTACAATTACTCCGTTGGCCTGCAAGGATGCCACGGCCTGAGAGAAGGCGGCGGCCTTGGAGCAGGGGGAAGTTGACAGAAAAAATCTGTTTGGCGGGCTGGAAGAGAATTCTATCCTGTAGCCGTGGGAGATGATATCCCGCACCCACTGATCGGAGACGTGTTGAAGCCACACGTCGCCAAAGTGGGAGAGCCTGCCACCGACTAAGGACGTTGCTGGCGCGGACAGATAGTCACGAGGAGGCTGCCTTAGTGGCAGCAGCTCCTGCGGTCTTCTGTGGACGCGCTGTGGATTTTTGGTCCTTGGCTGAGTTAGTGGACGAGCCCGAGGGCTTAGAGGACGACCAGTTGAAGGAACGAAAGGAACGAAACCTCGACTGATTCCTACCCTGGACAGGTTTCCTGGTTTTGGTTTGTGGCATGGAAGTACTCTTCCCGCCAGTAGCCTCCTTAATAATTTCATCCAGCTGCTCACTGAATAGCCTGGACCGAGCAAAAGGGAGTCCAGCAAGGAACTTCTTCGAGGAAGCATCTGCCTTCCACTCTCGAAGCCACAGGATCCTGCGGATAGCGAGGGAATTAGCCGAAGCCACCGCAGTGCGGTGAGAAGCCTCCAGCATGGCAGACATGGCATAGGATGAAAAAGCTGAAGCTTGGGAAGTTAAAGCAACCATTTCGGGCATAGATTCCCTGGTGAGGGAATGCATCTCCTCTAGAGAAGCAGAGATGGCTTTGAGAGCCCACACTGCTGCAAAAGACGGGGAGAACGAGGCCCCCGCAGCTTCATACACGGATTTGGCCAGAAGGTCGACCTGGCGGTCAGTGGAATCCTTAAGAGAGGTGCCAGCAACTGATACAACGGTCCGGGCTGATAGCCTAGACACCGGAAGGTCTACCTTTGGTGAATGAGCCCACTCCTTGACCACCTCAGGTGGAAAGGGAAAACGGTCATCAGAACCACGCTTTGGGAAGAGTTTGTCAGGACAGGCCCTGGGCTTGGTCACAGCGGCCTGAAAACTGGAGTGGTTAAAGAACACACTCTTTGGCCTCTTAGGCAAGGTAAACTGTGCTCTTTTGCCAGAGAGGGTTGCTCCTCTGATACTGGCAGATTGAGATCCAGTACAGAATTAATGGATGCAATCAAATCACTAACATCTGAGTCACTTTCGGACAGATCAATGGGGCACATGGAGTTAGCCTCCGAGCCCCCTGTAAAGTCATCCTCCTCGTCCCGCGAGTCAGTGTCTGAAACAGAGCCGCGGGACGAGGAAGGAGAGGGAGCCCTGCGTCTCCTTTTAGGAGGACGGGGTCTGGGACCAGATGATGAATCCTCTGTGAGCTCCGCTGAGAGAGCCCTAGCAGCAGAGGCGCCCTGTGAAAGGGGCTGATGCATGTTCAGCAAAGTCCTGGACAGCTGTCCCATGTAGTCGGCAAAAGACTGGGAGATAGACCTAGAAAAGGATTCTACCCAAGCCGAGGGTTCAGCCACAGGAGCCGGAGCAGCCGGAGAGACCACTGGGGGTGCGATTCCAGGCTGAGGCATCGTCAGGTTCTAGCAGGCATCACAATGTGGAAAGGTGCTCGGCTCAGGCAGCAGGAGCTTACATGCAGTGCATACTGAATACAGCTTTGGAGCCTTGCTCCTCGTGTGAGACATGCTGCTGAAGTGGGGGCTTGCCAGAATGACCCCCAGAGAGTATATACAGAAGGTCCACAACCGGAGGTTGTGGCTTACCAGACCGCTGGAGTGGTTTGTGTGCCCTCCAGATCCCAAAGCCCGGACCCCCAAGCACCTCAGCAGGGATGCTGCAGCCAGTGCTGATCGCAGGGAAAAACGCTGAAAAAATGGCGCCGGAGCGAAGAGAGGGGGCGGGACTCACTCAGAGCGGGATCTGGAGGGCCATAGAGACCTACAGGGGAGGAGACATGTACTCAGTGAGGAGTGTCCCTCCCCTGTGCAGAACGGCCGCTGGGCGGAGCCGCACTGTCCCTCTGCATGAATGACATGCGAGGGCAGTGAAACCGAAAGTAGGCCTCCGGCGAAGCCGGGGCCTAAATTTGAGCGGTGCGGCCGGCGCGCAGGCACCATCGGCGCGGTTCTCAGGCGACAGCCAGAGAATCCGCCGGAAATGTCACAAAAATCACTCAGCACACTCTCCCACAACAATAAAGTACAAGGGACCGCCATATATAAACGTCTCAGGTACTTAGCTTGCTGAGACGCAAGGTTCCAAGTCCCTGGGGATGAGTGCTCCGGTCCAGCAGGATTCTGAAGGGCTGCGGAGGGAGACCGGTCTCCTGCCAAGCATGGAGAACCGTGCTGGCTCCCACTTCAAGCCAGAGCCCAGGAGGGATGGTGAAGGAGCACGGCATGTAAGGCTCCAGCCTTGGAATCAACCTTAACATGCCGGGAGTCCAGGCTTGGACCCGCTTTTCTTCAAACTCTTTCCAAAAATGAAAAATCAGATGAGAATGCATGTGTGGAAGTATGCCTCCTGAACACAAAGCGATAAACTGGCTAGATCTGGTTCTCCAGGGGGTGTATAAGCTCAGAGGTAGGAGCTACACTTTTGAGTGTAGTACTTTGTGTGTCCTCCGGAGGCAGAAGCTAAACACCCCAATGTCTGGGTCTCCCATAGGAACGATAAAGAAAAAACAAAACTGGCAAAGTTTGTTAAGTTTAACGAAGTGCCAAAATCCAGAAGAATTTCCAAACCAAACCCCCCCAACTGAAAATTCCCCCCCCAACTGTCTTTCTCGACATGCACCATCTTTATTATGAGCCTAGGAGACTTGGACGCTCTGTGCCTTCTCAGCTGGCGTCTAGGAGAACATAATGGCACTAGATTGAGTGAGTGCTCCTGTGTATGGGAGAGTCGGCCGAGATTGTGATCAGCTGAAGCCTTCTTCGTCTGACAGCCATCTAATGTGTATTGCCGGATTTAGTCTAGACAGTCCAATGACACGCAGGGTTTACCATAGGACATGGACCTCGATAAATAAATTTGGCGCATATTAAGACCGTCTATTCGTAAGTTTGAAAGGTCTACGAATTACACAAAATTGATAAATCTGCCTCAATGAACATGAAAACCGCTCTACAGAGAGAAGAGAGAAAAAAAACAAAAAACTAACTAGAAAAGGTATAAATACATTGTGAACGTTTTGGGGTTGAATGCCGCAATCATAAAACCATGCCCCTCTTTTTTGACATAACCAAAAAAGTGACTAGTGTCTATACTTGAGAAAGTCCAATGCAGGACGAAACGCGCGTCGGGCAGCAGGCAGGCGAATTCCACGGACTCTGCACATAGGTAATGCACATCTAAACCCATTCTTCATACTATATTAATTGCAGCACTCTCACTTTAGAGCACTATGCACTTTATATTTTTGATGGCTGTGCATAAGGAATATTTATGAGAAACATTTTGTAGGTTTATCAGGCTATACATTTATTGATATTTGAAATTAACTTTATTTTTTGTATATTTTTCTACCTATTTATTGTAGTCCCGTTGGTATTTATATTTGCATATACTGCCTCTTGAATTTCCCTATTATTGAATATTTTTGCTCCTCTACTGTTTTTAATTTTGTCAGTCTATTTTTTAATATTTATACAAATAAAAAAATACATATATTTTATTTCATGGTGTTTTGACTCTTAGGGGCAGGTGTAAACTATCTGTCCATGGGGGTCTTTTTGGGATGAACATAACCAAAAAGTGAGCAGTCCTAACTTAGTCGAGTTTTTCTAGCGCACGCTGCACGGAGGAGAGACGGCGCTGGTAAGTTCCCACTCTGGTGATTTTTGAAGTTCTCTTATAGCAATATATTTCATATAAATAAATTAACCCATTTCATGTAATACATCATTTAGTAACACACCATAAAACAAATACCAAAGTATTTTAAAATTAGAAATTTTACCTGTGGATCTTGCTTCATTTGAGCAACCAATTTCTGGTGGAAGGAAAAAAAAATATATATATATCAGTACTTATTTATCCATTTCTTTTTAGATAAACAATGATGCCATAAATGTCTTAGATTACAATTCAGAGAATAGCACTTTTCAGTAGCAGCAAGTCCGGTCTATAGGCAACTTATTCGGGTTCAGCTGTAGAAGTCAGTTTTACTCAATATTGTACTTTGAAAACTTAAAGGCGTTTTCCCAAAATATAGAATTGGTGACTTATCCAATTTACTACCTAATTACTTAGGTTGCCTATAGAAATGGATTTTCCTGAACCTTCATGAATAATTCCACATCTAACATACACTAGGAAATAAAAAAAAAAAAGGGGGCAGACGCTTATACAAAAGCCAAACCAGAACAAAAACTACAAAAATGAAGCCGACCGGCAGAAGCAAATGTGCAGCTTTCCTGAACGATACTAAGCTCAGATTAACCTAGATTTAATATATTTTATTTTGCATCTTAAGAAGGTTCACCCGCGACTTCGCGATTTTTTTTTTGATGTTCATTTTAATTTTTATTTTACTTTACAGATTACATTATATTTGGTCACAATGCACGGAGTAATAGAAACTCAATTAAAGAGTTATAGCTAGGCTTTTCGTCACCAGGGCAAAGATTTATTTAAAGAGGTATTCCCATGTCATAAATTTACGTCACTTATGAGGATTTGGCCATGAGAACGAAACGGATTCCGCACAGTCTTACGTTCACCATTTTTCCCTGCAGAGCAGCGCTCTGGACACCCATTTTGCAGGGAACTACAGCACAGTTCAACTCAAATGAATGAAGCCGTGATCAGACACCTGCGCTGCCGGGTGCCATTGGGCATGTCTAAATAGTGATGGGGCGCAGCTGAATCACAGTTGCAGTCCCTTCATTCTCAAAATCTGTGGTAATCCCATAGCTGTTATATGCTGTCACTTTACAAAACAAGAATACCCTATAAAATGTCCTAGAAGTCTATTGCCAAAGGTAAGGGTCTTATTAGCTTCCATTTGGTATCTCTACAAAAGCCCTCCTCCCAATAATCATCTTGCTCTGAAAAAGGAGTTCCGCAAAATACAAATTAAAATAAAAAAGTTACTGTAAAAGTTCTCTAACAGAAACGTGGCAGCAAGTAAAGTGCTCACACGCTGCCAATCAGCTGCATAATGAGGCCCAGTGACTGACAGCCTTGTTATCCAATCAGAGCGTCCAGAATGTGACAAGGAAGTACCGAGAGACGTCGGAGTAAACCCCCACCCCGGCCTTCTGCTGCCCCAAACCTTCTGAAATAATTCAGGCACAATGGTGTGTGGATTGTGTAAATTGTCATGTAGGTCATATTTTGGGCCATCAAAACATAGTTGGATTTTTTTCTTTATTATTATTATTATTATTATTATTTAGAAATAGTCACAAAAATTGGAAAAGTTAGAAATGTATCTCATAGGATGGAGTTCCTGATTGTATCCTGCAGAGGTCACTATTGCACATGCTGTCAATAGAAAGGACTCGGCTGATGAAAGATCCCAGCAATGTGTGACGGCAGCCCAAAGGGTAACTTATAACCAGACGTTAAGTATTAGAAATCAATATTACAAGCATTAAAGTGAAAGTAGTTTCCTAAATTTTTCCTCGGCCCAAACAGCTATTCTCACATCCCTTACTGGACGCTGATCTAGGGCCTCGTGCACACAATCGTTTTTCACGCACGCGTCGTATCACTGCTCTTCACAGATAAAAACACACAGCTATTATAGTCTATGAGGCTGTTCAATCTTGATGTGATTTAGTGTCCAAAAAAAATAAATAAAATCACAGTGACGTCCATTTTTAATCCAAGTCACAGATTAAAATGAACCGGTTAACCATTCAAGTCCCACAGATGTGAAAATCAGGGACAGATAATGGTGCGTACAGACTTTATCACTGTGGTGGGTAGGAAAGTGCTGCAATGTTTCACTGTATTTTTGCAGATGAAAAAAAATCACTGAAAAAAAAAAAAATGACAGTGACCAAAAACTAAATGACAATCTGATCCAAGGCAATGGTGAAGATGAGCCAAGGAACGGCAATGTTTTTCTTGTTATCAATTCTGGAACTTGACGGAGCCAAATATAAAGTCAGTGGGGATCATTTTGGAAGGCTTTTGAAATGTCAAAAAGTTACAAAATATTGGGATAAAGATGCAATTTTATGGGAATTACAAAAAGTGGGTGTAAACTGTGCATTCTGAGCTAAGCATATGGACCGAAGCCGGAGTTCTGGAAAGTGGCTGCTTGGACAGTCACAATGCAAAAGAGGGGTGGTGTGAAAAGTGCAAAAACCGCTGTAGACAGAAATATATCGAAATATGCGCGAAATATGTAAGCACGGTATGAGAACGTGTGAATGGTATCAGTGACTAATTAGGATATAAACAGCGGCAAATGGCAGCGTTCAATAAACAACGTACGGAGCCGCAGCGTGTCACACCAGACATTGCTTACATCCACGGGTCCCCAGAGCTGATCAGTGGGGTACCAAGATGACCCCCACCGATCTGATACTGATGACCTGTAGTGCACATATATCATGAGATCTTCTGGATAACCCCCTTAATAAACCCAACTTCAGTTAATGGAGACATATAGTGAAGATTTCTTACCTGGTGAACTTGAATTTCCACTTTTAGGGCCTCCTGTAGAGTCTGAAGCTCCATTCTCCTTTCTCCAGTTTCCCCCCCCCTGAATTTCCCAAATCCTGCCGCTTTTCACACGTCGCTCTGCACGGAGTAGAGACTTTTTTTTTTCAGAGACTAAACCTAAAGACAAAAAGAAAAGACAAAGAAAAAAAAAATGATGATGATTATTTACACGTGTCAAAACAAAAGAGAATGAGCACAAATGTTACTACAATTATGAGGTTATGTGGCCCCCAACAAAAATATTATTGAAAGAGAATTTGCACCCTATGACACAGTGTGCAGGGCCACGGCTCCACAGTCACAAGGGCATGACACAGTGTGCAGGGCCACGGCTCCACCGTCACACGGGCATGACACAGTGTGCAGGGCCACGGCTCCACCGTCACACGGGCATGACACAGTGTGCAGGGCCACGGCTCCACCGTCACACGGGCATGACACAGTGTGCAGGGCCACGGCTCCACCGTCACACGGGCATGACACAGTGTGCAGGGCCACGGCTCCACCGTCACATGGGCATGACACAGTGTGCAGGGCCACGGCTCCACCGTCACACGGGCATGACACAGTGTGCAGGG